>NC_051182.1:53884207-54184207 GCF_013339695.2 Rhipicephalus sanguineus
GTAATTCTCTTGCTGTTTGATCTCTGCTTTTGCCGATAATCCTAGCTTGCGCAAAACGTGGCACACACGAGCATGACCTGACATGCGCGGGGAAGGTGCGCACCATCACTCTTACCTATGCTGTTGGCATGCCCTAAGGCGGTCGTTGATACACCGACCCGTTTGACCGATGTAGGTCTTGCCACAGCTCAGGGGAATTTCATATACAACCCCTTCGGCACAACGCCTAAAAGGTTTTACGTGCCTCTTTTGGCACCCTTGCTCCTTAGCACGAGAGATTCGTCGGCACAAGTGCGCCAGTTTATTCGGAGCGGAAAACACAACAGGGATTGCGAACCTGGCGGCCACCTTCTTGAGGTTGTGGTCTCAACTTGTGCAAGTACGGCACCACCTGTGGTTTGACGCGCTCCTGTTCTCTCGAGTGCTCTTCCTGAGTGCTGAAGTTCAGCTTCCGTAGCAGAGATTCGGCAACGGCATACAAGACCGCCCGAGGAAAGCCAGCCTTTTCCAGTCTGCCAATCTGATTACACAGGCTGGTCTGCATCATGTGCGGACACGATCTGCGCAGCGCGGATTGAAGGCAATGCTGAGCAATACTACGTTTACAGTCTTAGAATGAGCGGAATCAAATGGCAAAAGCTCTTTTTACTGCGAGGCATGTAAGCACAGCAAACATGATCGCTTTTCACGGCCAGGTTAATGTCTAAAAACTGCAAAGCATTGTCGGTAGGAAGCTCATGAGTGAAGGTTATATCCTTTGGAATTTGTGTTAAAGGCATTTAAAATGAAGTCCACCATTTCATGGTAGGGCACTGGGCACGTCTTGTCTAAACAATTAAAAAATCGTCAACATATCTAAAAACATAAAAAGGATGTGATGAATTAGAAACACATTGTAGTGCCTTTTCAATAAGGGATCAAAAGATGTCACATAAAATAGGTGCTACACTTGACCCGATGCAAATGCCTTTCTTTTGCAAATAAATGTTTGCTTCAAAAGTAACGAAAGTCACAGGTCACAGTAAATAGCGTCACCTGTCCTCTCTGCGAAATAGGCCTGGAGACTTGCATCATGAAACTGGCAAGATTAGTTACAGTTGACCGGCCAGCGAGAAACCCATGCTGATTCACAATCAATGAATCTTTACATCAAAAGACAATATTTTGTGAAGAGCAAGCTCAAAAGATTCTGGATGCGCCACAAAGAAGGGAAATAGGGAGGTAGCTCGAGACGTCAGTTTTACAGCCAGACTTAAATACTCGGAAAACACGAGCAGTTTTCCACATGCTAGGAAAAGTTGAAGCATGCAGACACTTATTAAATATGGTAGTTAATACTGGTACATATACTGCCATAGGCTTTTACAATGGCAGAGGGGATGCCATCTGGGCCAGCTGAGAAGGATGGTTTCAGGCGCAATGCATTCCGAAATGGAATCTTCATCTAGCGACACAGCAGCTGTGCCAACTGCATTAACCTGTCGACCGTTACTAGCTACAGAGGCTGGAGACTTTTAAACAGATGAGAAATATATGGCAAAACAGTCAGCAACGGCTTGAAGTTCTACTCCATTTGGGTCCAATAACCTGAAGGACTCAACACTATTGCTCGACCGTTTGCGCACTACTTCCAAAACTCAGCCGGCCTGTCAGACGCGCTTTGTTTCTGAAAATTAAACATATAGACTGCGATCCCGTTTATAAAGGCGTTTACAAAAAGTACGAAAACGACAGATTCTTCCTTCAAATGAGTTGATGGAGAACATTTATACTTCCTGTGTGCACGATCTTTATGTTTTAGTGCACTTATAACTTCTGATGAGAACCAGGAGGGATATTTACAATGATGAGTGTATACTGGGGAATGAACTTGCGCATGCTTGTCAAGATAAGTTCCGTAAACTGATCGACTTGATCATCAACATTTGGTTTGTCGGTTACCAGTGACCATCTGTGGTGGGCAAGTCATGGTACAAGCCGACGTAGTCACCTCGCTTGAAGGCAAATCTGGGCGTTTTTCAATTTTTCTGGGAAAGCTTGGTTTTTCTGGTTAAATACAGAGTGCTAATTTGAGTGGTGGGTGAAATTTGTCAGGACGAGCAACAGAGATGGGAGAGAGTGATACTTCGATAGGTTGATTATTAGAAATACACAGATCTAAGACGTTACCACAGGAATTGGCAATACTATTGTGCTGCTGTAGGGAATTAAAAGCGAAAAAATTTAACAATACGCTGCATTGTTCTTTAAGAAATGATGATAATGAGAAAATTAAGTGTGGTCCAGTCAATTACTGGTGTGTTAAAATCGCCAAGTACAAGAATTTTGTGCTTCTTATGTGAACTTACCACATTTTCAATAGAAGAGACGATCTGATTAAAGCAATTGGGGAAACGCTAGGCGATACATAGAAACATACCATCAACAATTTTTCACTGTGCTCAAGACTATTTTCGACCCAAATTGATTCAGAAATTCTTTCTATGTCCTTGCGTCTAACCGATCTTAGAGAACTGTCTATAGTCATCAATACACCAGCACCTTTTTGTTCAGTTGCACAGAAGCCGATCCCTGCGGAAAGTGGTGTAGCTCGACGGAAGATAGTCAAAGGAAGGAATTTCACTGCACAGCCACGTTTCAGAAATCGCAATTAGGTCAGAAAAAGAGGAAACCAACAATAATAAAGAATTCATGCCTCTTAGTGCGAAGACCACGAGCGTTCTGATAAAATATGTCCAAATTACACGGCACCGTTGCTTAAAGGGAGCGCACTCTGAGGGATGGAGCATGTCTTCGTGGAGAATCCCACGGAATGATTTGAAAATGCAACCGTAGGGCCATATTGACGGGTCATTCAAAGGTTTCAATGTATCTTCGTCAGCTGTAACGTAAACGAGGAGTAAGAGGGATATTTTGTTTTGACCGCTGGCAGGAAATGGCAGAAAGGTCAACTGACTCAATGTGTTCTTGAGGGCAGCAGACGTAATAATAATAATAATAATAATAATAATAATAATAATAATAATAATAATAATAATAATCATAATAATAATAATAATAATAATAATAATAATATAATAATAATAATAATGTATTAATAATAATAATGAATCAATCAAACTTTTATTTAATCAAACGTTTATTTAATGTGCCCAGGACAACCGTAAGGTCTTTGTTCTGGCGCACGAAAAAAAATGTAAACATTCATAATAAAATATCACGGATAAAAACACGTTATAAAATTGCACATACACAACTATGCGCAGGCAGAAAAAAAATGTCAACAGTGTACGAGGCTATGTAAGTACAGTGCAAAGCTCGGAGCAGAACAACGACTGGGAGCTGTGAAAACATCGAGCTCCAAAAAGTAAGCATTGTAAAGACGTTGTATCCCTGCCAATGGTCGAATGTTCACATAGGCAGGCGGTTACATGAAAAGGTCTATTCTCTCTGGTCAGCTTACGTGGAATTCGGAAATTAAGACAGTTGAGCAGTACAGGGCAGGATATGATACCGTGCACGAGCTTGTAAAGAACAACAGATCAGCACGATTTCGTCGGCAGCAAAGTGATGGCAATCATAATAATCCAGCAGAGTTAGAACGAGATCCAGAGTCATTTCTAGCGAAACGATGGTTTCAATGCTTAGGAATTTTTTTCTGGACTCTCTCAATGGCGTTGCTGCTGGAATTAGGAATGCCATTACAGATCACACATGCATACTCTAGTTAAGGAAGACATAGCGCGGTGTAGAATTTTCGGAAGGGCACAGGAGAACGGAATTCTCTAGACATTCTGCCAAACACAGCCTAGGGTGCGAATACCCCGCAAAGCAACACGCTTAGCGTGAGCAGAAAGTGTAAGGTGCTATCAAAAAGAACACCTTGATCATTGATCTCAGATACCTTACACAACGACACAGAATTGACAGAATATAAAATGGCACATTAGATGTGTTTCGAGTGAAACTCATTACCTTGGTTTTCGAAATATTTAGGGAGAGGTTATGTTCCTGCACCATTCAGAAAAAGGACACAAATCAGATTGCAGCAAGCGACAATCGATAACTGAAAGAATTTCCTTAAATCTGTTTATGTCATCGGCATACAAAAGGAAAGCAGAATTCCGAATGACAGAAGAAACATCATTAACATAAATAAAAGAGGAGTGGACCCAGTACCGGCCCTTGAGGAACCCCCATAGTAGCTTTATACAAAGAGGACGTTTGGCCATTAAAGGCAACGTAACATAATCTATCAAGAAGATAGCTATGGAGGAGATTCACAATTGAAGAATCAACATCAAAGTGTGCAAGTTTATCCACAAGCAGCGAATGGCTGACAACATCAAAAGCTTTGCTAAGGTCACAGTAAATAGCGTCAACCTGTCCTCTCTGCGAAATAGGCGTGGAGACTTGCATCATGAAACTAGCAAGATTTGTGACAGTAGAGCGGCCAGCAAGAAACCCATGCTGATTCACAATCAATGAATTTTTTACATCAAAAGACAATATTTGTGAAGAGCGAGCTCAAAACATCTTGGAGCGGCAAAAAGAAGGGAATTAGGGCGGTAGTTCGAGACGTCACTTTTACAGCCACACTTAACCATAATAATCAATCAATCAATCAATCATCAATCAACCAATCAATCATTTATTTAACGTGCCCAGGAACAACCGTACGGTCTTGTGCTGGCGCACGCAAAAAAAAACAATAAAACATAAACAATGCAATACAGTTTTCAGAAATAAAAAGAGCAAAAACACGTAGACAGAGAGAAATGAACACAAAAGGGGAGGAGCAAAATAAGACAACACGAGAAATAATGACGGGGAATAAAAAATTAGATTGCATATATACAACTATGTTGAAAGACCTGAGAAGGGAAGACTTTGTACATTGTGCCACATATGTCAAAACCGTGCAAAGCTCGGATAAAAACAATGATTGTGGGCTATGAAAAACGTCAAGATCATGAAAAGTAACATTATAGAGACTTTGTATTCTGTGAACGGTAGAGTGTTGGAGAAGCAGGCGGGGACATGAAACGGTCTGTTCTCTCTGGTTAAACTTACGCGGAATCGAAAATTTACGCAATTGAGAAGTACAGGGGCAGGATATGATACCGTGGACCGCTTGTAAAGAATAAGAGATCAGAGCGATTTCGTCAGCAGTGAAGTGATGGCAGTGATAATAATTCAGCAGTATTTGAACGAGATCCAGAGTCATTTTTTAGCAAAGCGATGGTTATATATGCTGAGGAATTTTTTCTGGACTCGTTCAATGGTGTTACCGCTGGATTGAGCGATGCCATTCCATATCCCGGACGCATACTCCAAGTTGCGGAAGACATATTGCCCGTGTACAATTTGTGTAGGGCCATAGGGGAGATCTGAATTCTCGAGGTATTCTACAAACACATCCGAGAGAACGAAGGACCCGCATAGCAGCACGTTTAATGTGAGAAGAAAAGTTTAAGCGCTGTCACAACAACACATCAGATCACTGATTTCATAAACCTTGCATAACGGCAACAGAATTGACAGAGTATTGAGATGACACGCTAGATGTTTTGCGAGTGATAGGCATGAATTTTGTCTTCGAGGTAT
Source organism: Rhipicephalus sanguineus (assembly GCF_013339695.2). Classification (NCBI taxonomy): domain Eukaryota; kingdom Metazoa; phylum Arthropoda; class Arachnida; order Ixodida; family Ixodidae; genus Rhipicephalus; species Rhipicephalus sanguineus. Next base: position 53,889,815 of record NC_051182.1, read on the forward strand.
CACAGAAAGGTTATTACCGTAGCCCATTCGGAAAAAAGAGCACACGTCTGACTGCAGCAAGCGACAGGTCGTTTAACTGAATGAATTTCCTTAAAAATCTTGATGTCATCGGCATATAGGAGGAAAGAAGAATTACGAATGGCAAAAGAAACATCATTAACGTAAATTAAAAATAGGAGTGGGCCTAATACCGACCCTTGAGGGACCCCACTAGTCACTTTATAAAAAGAAGAGGTTTGGCCATTTACGGCTACATAACAATATCGATTGAGCAGATAGTTCTGCAGGAGATTCACAACTGACAAGTCAACATCAAAGTGCGCAAGTTTAACCATAATCAGTGTGTGGCTGACTACGTCAAAAGCCTTGCTCAGGTCACAGTAAATTACGTCAACCTGTCCTCTCTGAGAAATAGGTGTGGAGATCTGCGTCATGAAACTAGCAAGATTTGTGGTAGTTGAGCGGCCAGCGAGAAAAACATGTTGATTAGGAATCAATGAGTTTTTCACACTAAAAGACAATATGTTGTGAAGAGCCAGCTCGAAGATCTTTGATGTGGCACATAGTAGTGAAATCGGGCGATAATTAGAAACATCTGTTTTTAGAGCCCGACGTAAATACTGGGAAAACACGAGCGCTTTTCCACATGCTAGGAAATGTGGAAGTGTCCAGGCAGTTATTAAATATCGTAGTCAGTACTGGGACAAATATACTACTATAAGCTTTTTAGTATGGCGGAGGGGATGCCATCTGGGCCACATGATAAGATGGTTTTAAGCACTTAATGCATTCGCAGATAAGATTTTCATCCAGCGACCAAGATAATAATAATAATAATAATAATAATAATAATAATAATAATAATAATAATAATATTAAATTCGGCAGATTCACATACCGTGCGAGTCGAGTTATGCGAAGCATGCGGCGGGTAGGTGACTGTGGCGTAAGTTTTGTCACTAAGCGACACGTTACAAAATGACGCTAAAGATTTGTGTAAATTTTATACGCGCACACACACACAACATATACATACATATATATATATATATATATATATATATATATATATATATATATATATATAATATATATATATATATAGAACTAAATGAAGGGAGGGCACGACAGGTCCGAGTATTTTCTATATTGAATGAACTTGCAGATAGCACATTTTGAAAAGGACCAATGCCTTTACTAACGTTTCGGCCGTCGCACGGCCTTCGTCAGAGTAAGTCATATATATATATATATATATATATATATATATATATATATATATATATATATATATATATATATTGAAAAGCCGCATATGTGTTATATAAGCAGTTGTTTACGGTTGGGTAACGCTGCCAATGGCAACATGGGTATTACCAACACCAGAAGCGGTAAGCTGATATGTAGTGCTTGTACGTGTCCCGAGAACCCACGCACGTTTCACGAACCCGTATGCATGTGTGCAAGAAGTTCTTGACCGTTCTGAACAAGGGCATCATCAACGTGATCAGTGAGCACCAGCAGCTGGTCCTGACTTTTTATAGGATCCGGACGTGATCGTGGTGAAGAGGGGTCCATGGGTAGTGAAGTATGTGGTATAGTAGAGCTGTTGGAATTCGTAGACGCCTCGATCATCTTCGTCGACAAAATTGTCTGTTGACAGAGCCGGCGACATGTCGGAACCTGAAGCCACCCTTCGCGTTCGTGAGGTATAGGCCGTCGAGGCTGGTAGGCCTGGACAGTGCTACGTAGACCAACATCAGTGGATGGGTGTTTTCGTATTCGTAGACTACCTCGGTGTATGTGGCCTACGTAGCCTAGTCTACAAAGCGGATGTCAATCAATCTGGCATCATCCTCGGTCAGCATGAGGCCATCGCCCAGCCTCGTAAGAAATGAAGAGGACACTACGTCGTTCTGGAGGACGAAATGCGCGTTACGGTGCGGTGATGTGGATATCATATGTAACTTTCGTTAATATATTCCTCCGAGGTCGAGCGCTTCAAGATAGCTTGCTGGATGATAGGGATACAAATGAAATGTTTATTACACTGCTATGAAAGCGGAGCCAACAATGGAACCACCGACGTTAATCTGATATGACGCCTGTATCGTAAGAGTACATATCGTAAGAGTATCTTATAGTGTTCATGCTTTGTTGTAAAAGTAGATAGCCAGCACCACAAGCACAATTGACGTTGCACCGATATTACGCCTGCGTAGGCTGTTTTTCCAAACCAGTTTATAGACCTAGCGTGGCTCAGTGGTAGAATACCTGATTACCATGCAGAGTTCTTGGGTTCGATTCCTGCTGGGATCCCAATTTTCATTCTTTTCATTCGTTGAGTCAACGCTGCCGATGTTGGTTTTCCTTAACGCTCTGTCATTTAAGTTACCAATGTCTGTTCTCGCCGTTCCTGGGTAGATATAAACTGTCAATCACCTCTGGCGCATACCCGTACACCGCGGCCCGTGGTAAACAGGTATGTGCCCCACGTGTCTAGTGGAAAGGGTCTGAGGACGTACGCGACCGGATTTTAAAGTTATTCATGTCATGACCCGGCAGTCATATTCGTCAAATCCTCTTACCTCCCATGCAAATTTTGGTCAACACCAAGTTAAGGAGGCGATCATGAGAGCACCCAGACGTTGGCGGCTAGATAGATAGATAGATAGATACGTAGATAGAAACGCTCAAAGTGCCAGAGGTTCACTAAGAAATGCTTCGCATTTAATAATAATTGTGTCTGAGACTCAGTGTGCATATTCGTGCAGGCTTCCTGAGTGGACAACTATGCCATTTACCTTCATTGTGCTGCGTGTTGCTGTAGAGGATCACACCATGTTCGATGATCGTTCGACGTACCGCGTTCCACGACGAACGTCAAGAGCATTTTAGGGGCGAAGCTCCTCAAGGCGACACCCGTTCGTCCCTCGTAGTAGTGCCAATACCCGGAAACACTGCCGCCCCGGCATCCCAAAGAATTACGTCATGATTACGTCACCGACACCATCTTGAATAATTTGCTAGTTCGGCGGCCTTTTGAAAGGGGCCCTAACTGAAGGTGAAATTTGCGCCAGTATTCATGGAGATTCAAAATTAAAGCAGCCAATGGCAGCCTGCCGCCGTGCCGTCAAAGCTGTACGCCCCGCGCCGGCCGCGGAGGCCGCGCGCGCCCGCCGCGACGCTAGTTTTGAATTCCTCGAATGTTCCGTTTGTAGCACGAAGCGAGTGTTGAGAGCGGGCACCAGGCTGGCCGTGCAGGCAGGCTATGCTTGGCGGACACCTGCAAGTCTCCCGTTGTGGTTGGCGGGTCATTGTTCGCTCTTGAGACTTATCGGAGTGGTCGTTACGTCAGCCGTGCTCCGTCGCCGCCGTACAGGAGCCCGTCCTAGTCGTAAAAGTTTCGTGATGTTCCGTTACATGAAGCGAGCTTTGGCAGGCGTGTGTAGTTTTTGTGGTGTTTGCGTGTTGTGCGCTCTTGCCGCCGTGGTGGTTAACGGCACGCACCATTCGTACATCATGCAAACTGTGCACGGATACTTCAAGACCGGCCGAGTTCCGCAAGATTCTTCGAGGTTCCGAAAACTAAAGGTGAGCATGCGGCTTGCGTTCGCAGCCACACATTTACGAATTGCAGTTGGACAACACAGTTATTGTTTTTTTAATTACGGCTGAATCGTGAAAAGCACGATGTTGCTGTTAATATCGCTGTTCCTAGAAGGAATGAAATTAAAGCACTTGAGACTCATAGTGTAACTTTTGCGTCTATGACAGAACTGCGTGATGGAAGTGCGTTTTGCTTTTTTTTTGCCTGTTTATCACTCGCCATCGTTTGAATACGCGTTTCTGAGACTCAATAGGCAGTTTTAAATTAGCGTACGAAAAGCTTTGCGTTGGCTTTTCGCACAACTGTGCGTGCGTCGTACGCTAACCGCTTGCAGGCTCCCGTAGTGACGGAAATAGCGAGCCGCAAACGCTAACATAGCGTACGCTATTCTAAAACTGCCTAATGTATCGCAGCTTGCACTGAGCCGAGAGGACGAAACTACGTTTGCCTCATGCGACTGCGTAATTTGTATCGTTGGAATTAATAATTTTCACTTGCTTTATTTGAGGACGGAAACCTTTTTGGAGTATTCGAGAAGGCAAGAACTGATGCGTTTGCCCAAGGAGGGGTTAACAGCTGTAGAATAGCGCTCTGCGAAGTCTCGATCCGCAACTCAAGTGGACCAGCTTTCTACCCTGCCCCCAGTGCTTCTTCACGGTGCGTGAATATGCTATGTACTTACGACTGAAGACTATTTTGTGTGTGTATATACTGTCTCTGTTATTACCTATAGAAAAACCGCTCTAAGGATTCATGTGTAGGCATGAGACATGTCCTATATGCAGAATTTTACTGTTTTTGTTTATCACAATGAAGTGCTCAGTGTACCCAATATGACGTCCTCCCTTCAGTGGCATTATATTCAGCTAGGCATTGTATTCGAGGTGAAAGAAAAGCTGCGCATAGGCTTATTTCACCTGGTCGTTGAGTAATACGCTTTTCTTCGAATGTCATGTGCTGCTGCATGAACTGACCATGGCCTGCATCCCGTTGCCAACAACTAACTTTCAAGTAGTGGTCAAGTACCATATATTGTGTCTTGCTCTTTTTAGCGCAATGTACTACTTACTGTGCTAAATTTATCTTTTTCATTTTGTTATCTGGTGAAGGTGTCCAGCATTTCTTGTATATTTGTGCAAAATCTGAGCAAATATGTAAGGGGTTGTTTGTGTTTCGTATCATTTCAACGGTTAATAAGTAAATCATTGCAATATTATTTCATATTTACATATTTCGCGCTTCGTTATGTTCTTGTCATGCACTGACATTTCTTTAAACTACATGATTACCTCTCGTCAGAGGCTCCTCTGCACTTTGCTCGGTATTGCACCAAATGAAAATCGTGTTCTTATATGTGTGTACGTCAAAGGGCCTGCACTTTTCAATGTGTTCGATTTTTTATTTTCTAAATTTTACAATGAACTTTTGTGTTTAGTCAGGCACACACTGTGAATTCTTCCCTTGTGGTCTTCCTCCTGAACTTGTATCGTGCCCCATTGCATGCAATCTTGAGTTTCGGAAACAGAGCAATAAAAAGAGGTAACAGAATGTTGTAGGTGGATTCATCCTTTATGCTCTAGCACATGCTGGCTGCGGGCAAACACGAATGCGCGGCCAAGCACAGCACGCGCGAGCGCTCGCGAACAAAAAAAAATCCCGGCGCGGGGCATAGGAGCGGAGAAAAAGCAAGCGTACAAAATAAAAAACGGCGCGCGTCATAGGAGAGGAAGGAAAGCAAGCGCACAAAAAAAGAGAGAGAAAACGGCGCGCGGAGAGGGAGAAAGAGGGGTGAAGGCGAGCGGCTGTTGTTACTGTTGCCCTGACGACGTAAGCAACGTAATCTCTACGTCATCGCCCTTTGAGCTTGGCGGCCTTCTGCAAGGGGCGTACTCAATAGCGCTCTCGGCGCTGTCGGCGCTTGCATCGGCGGAGCGTTGAATTTCGCGTCCTATGGGAGGTATACGAAGAAAACCGACCCTTGGTAGTGCGTAACCAGTCGTAACGCTAGTACCAGATCTGAACTCCAAGGTGGTGCCGGTGGGAGATTTTCCTGTGCGTTGTTGAATAAAAAATTCGCAGCGTGCGCGTTAACTAAAAGCTGAATTCTTCTGTCTCTCATTCCCCATTAGCAGCCATTGGCATGTTCCAGTAGGAAACGTTAGTAGAAGTAGAAGTGTAAGTGTTAGCTAAAAGCCGACTTCTTCTGTCTCTCATTCCCATTAGCAGCCATTGTTTACGTCCAAGGTAGTGCCTGGTGAGATTTCTCCTGTGCGTGATTAAACAATAAAATTTTGTTCAAAACACCGTTGATTGATGAAATAAACCAACGAAAGACGCCAGATGTTCTGTAAAAGCAGAACGAAAGAACGCCTGTTCTAAGAATATACTGCCAACAAGGAGGTTCACAAACCTCCTTGACTGCCACGCGCGTTTATTGCTCAATTTCCATGAGTTCGCGGTGCGAGCAGCGGAACGCAAATGCATCTCTCGCACCGCTTGTGAAGTCCCTTGATTGGAGCATGAAGGTGCGTCTACTTCGTTTCGCCGTCGTTTAGCAGCCCAGCTCACCGCGTCTCGGCAAGACGCGCTCGTCAAAAACGGGAAACGTATGCACTCTCAAGAGACGCTACATCATCGCGGGGGAGGGCGTCTGCGACGCTCAGCTAAATGTGCCTTATGTAAAACTTGCGCTAACAAGTCAGAAGTGCACACGGCATTATTTTATCGAAATCACTGACGTGTTAGAGGTGGTGCCTTTAAAACATCTGAAAAGCAAGTAGCATAGACTACACATACCTTGAATCCCGATGAACGGCATGCTCTCATTTCTCTTTTTGGTCGCCTTGGGAGAATGAAACCACTGGAACCTTCGGTACATCGCCAATATCGGCCACACTTGGGCCCACAGCACTGCTCCATTGGGAGAGCTTGCAGGTGTACAACATTCCGTGAACGAAGCACATCACCACGCAGCACTTCACAAACGCAGACCACGGTCTTCAAGCAGACGCCAAAAGAAACCCAGTATACCACGGCAGGCTTCGTCAGTCTTAGCAATCCTGCTCTCTCGAACGGCGTGAGCATGCATGCGCACGTCTACTCAGCAGGAGACGAGGGTCAAAAATGACTGACGTCAGAGGCCATGGCCGGAGTAGTGAGGCGGCCTGAAACTATTCTAGAGGGCGCTGGCTCGGGCTATGGCTCGGGCACGTCATGCGCACGTGACCATGCATGCGCATAAGTATTCATGCGTATGTGTCCAGTGCAGAGCATGCAGAGGGCAGGAAGGGATTGGATTGCTAAGGCTACACGGGGCGAGTGGCAAGGGTTTGAAAACTCGCCTCCTCGCATCAGGTTTCGCGCCGATACAAATTATTGTTTTCTCAGCTCGTAATGAACCGATTTGAAAAATTCTTGCGGCATACTGCTCTTCATTCGGTCCACAACAACTTCCAGCGTCTAACTAAAATTTGCTATGTGGCCTGTTGAGGGGACCACTTTAAAGAATAATTAGCTATTTTGTTACACACTACTTAACATTAATTACTGAAACAGAGACAAAACAACATATTCCTTCATTTTCTTTCTTGGCGAGTGTAATACTGAGTGCCTTTGGAATCATGGCGCATTTCCAGACAATGCGTCATCATATTTTTTTTTCGTCGTGACTGCCCCCCCCCCCCCCACATTCTCTGTCAATCGACTCGCAGACACAACATGCTTCACAATGGATGGAAAAAGTTAAAATGAAAGGATGAGGCGATTCTCACAGACCGTCTGCACTAGATCTGTAGTTTTCGGGAGTGAAAGGCAGGATGTGCACAATTCCTCGAATTCAACATGAGGGGCCTACCACCGCTATTATCACACAAAAACATACGTAGCCATATCCATGCTCCTAAAGCAATGACGCGACAGGTCCGACCCAGTAATGTTTTAGATCAGCCTTCACGCCCTCCCTCCCTATTTATTGGATTGGAAGGGGAGGGGGGGTGTTGCTCGCACACTTTCGGCAGCCCAATTTACGGAGTCAAAATTTCGCCGAAGGCTTTTCTTATGCAAGCTTCCTTTTTAATATTTTGGAGAGACTGGTGGACTTTGGACCTGCCCACGAACAAGACCCTACGTTTCTCGAAATTACGTGATTTGCCTTTTTTTAAATTTCTACGCGTCTCATCTTTATTCTATCCTCAGCACTGATTGGTGTCCTCTACAGAATGAGTATCAGCAATGAGGTTTCGCGATAGAAAAATTTTGCTTTTACGAAGAAAGTACTTTCGCACTGCATCGCCTGAAGGGTGATCATTGAAGGCATTAGAACTTCCCAGAGGGGACATGAGCATTTATTCAGTACAGCCCATTGAAGAGAAAGAATGGTACTGGAATTGTTTCTAGGGAACACCTGCTAGGGACACCTGCTTTCATTGAATTGTTGCTAGGGACACCTGCTTGCCACGCAAACGGCCCGCGCACGATCCTCAATAGGACAAATATTTTATTGTTTATTTTATTTGCATCTTTCTCGATTTTTCGGTCACGGACGATTTTTCTCTCACAAGCGACGCCGTCACCGACGGCGGAATTTCTGCAAAAGGAGCTCTCTAGCGCTATCGCGCGCGTTAAATTGATTATTTTATCTGAGTTAACTGGGCGGCCGAGAGCAATAATTACCATCTCACTTGCTCTGCCCCTGTCCCCACAACTTATTCGCACAAGTAGAATTTACGTACCTTCCTGTGCGTAATTAAAAAAATCATAATTAATAATTTTGATCAGTGGGTATAGATCTATAACAGCACATTTGCGAATGTATCGAAGCATCTTAAGATACATTTGGAAAGCGTCGTAACAGATACAATGATTACGGTAGTATCTTGCATCTAAATCTCAAATACATTCGCCCGAGTATCTTGTATCGTACCGCGATAAAATTTCAAACTATCTTTCCGCAGCCCTGAATTCACAACCAATAAACCACTTCATAAAGGTGTCGCTTCATATCATGCAAACATACGCGCTCAACATTATTTTTCCAGTTAGTCTAAGTGCTCGGTAAAACAGTATTTTTAGATGCGAAGCAGCTTATGACGGAGTTCAATCCGGTGGTGGTGTGCGGCGTGACCACCCTTACTGTGCATGCGCAAAGCCTCCACACACCTCCTCTCCACTCCCCCTCTCCACTCCCTTCCTGAAACGCGGGCTCGATATGCCTAAACGCTGCTTCGCATCACCTGATGGTCCCGTTTAGAGGGAGATGGCGTAATTTTTTCGTCCCCAGTGCGAGTATTCTGTAAGTTATAAGCGCACTTAGTATTCACGTTTAGAGTCCTTTTAAATCAACGGATGAATCGCCTATTGGTAAAACTGCCACACAACTATCGCTTTTCATTCTCAGGCGTCTTTCGACGCATAAACTTACGCTGCATCGAAAAACGAAGATAAACATAAATAACAATTCTGTTTTTTTTTCATCTAGAGAATAATTGAAGTGGTGAAGTGAAGCATTCGGAAAACGAAAACCGGTTTTGCCACCTGGGCGTGTGGGAAGCAAGGTTGAAGAGACCACGGCGGCTATGCACGTGTCATTCGCATTCCTCGGTGATTATAACCATAAAGATTCAGAACAGTACACTGGAGGGAAATTTGACGATAGTGTCTACGGGAACTGCAACGCACGGCACTTCAGTCGGCATGTGAATGATGGGAAGTTCATGGACTTGCCTTAGCTTCGTTCTTTCAGCTGCGTGTGACTTGCAGCCGCTTTGTAGGGAATTGAAATTCAGCAAAAGTTTAGCAGTCCCACTTCAAAAGCTTAGCGATTTGAGGCTCACCAATTCACATCAACTCACAAGGTTCACTACGAATCATTCGTTTGTTAGGAAGAGAAACCGAAACACAACAATATACACAGGGACGAATGCGTTCGAAACCGCAAGCTCGGAGACTAGGTAAATCTGTGTACTACCCATCATTACCATGGATGCTGAACGATTGAAGCGTCACAGTTCTCTGTAGTAAATGTTGTACGAAAATTTAATTACAGTAAAATACCGTGATTTGCCGGGGTATGCAGCACAACATGAACTCAACGCGAAGTACAACCTAACCTAACGGGAGCGCAGCAACGACGTTGCAGTTTAAAAATGAGAATCCACAGAATTCGCAAGGCGTAGGTTGTTCAATGCTGGTATCTGTCCGAACATTCACCTCTTTACCCGCCCCTTTCCGAATATTCACCTCTTTACCGAATATTCGGTCGCGGCCGAATATTCGGGAGAATTCGAATGTGTATTTTTCCTATCGATTATTTATTTATTTTTTTATTTATTTCAGTACCTTCAGGGCCCGAAGGCGTTACAGAAGGGAGTGGGTAAGAGTATACATAGTAATAGGAAAAATAAGAGTGAACAAAGAAAATGCTGCTAAGAGTAAACATCGCATTCAACAGAAGCCTTAAAAGCAGTGACATCGGTCAATTGGGCAACAGAGGAGGGTAGGTGGTTCCATTCGTTCGAGGTAGTGGGAATAAAGGAATCGTGAAAGAACTTGGTATGTGAAAAAGGAATGTGTACTTTGTGGGGATGGTCACATCTATATGACATGTAGTGTGGTTTGGAAAGAAGGTCTTGTTTTAGTTGTGGATTGTGGTAAATTTTATAAAAAAGAACAAGACGAGACACTTTCCTGCGCGAACAAAGAACAAAGAAGATTATGTTGAAATAGGCAAAAAAATATTATGCGTATTAGGAATTATGTGGATCAAGTTTTGTAAATGCGACAACACCGCTAAGAACCACAGCCTAGAGAGAAGAAGCAGCCTGATTCGGCCCCGGACTCAACTTGAAGCTAACGCAACTAGCGCGTCTCCTTCCGTGTTGATCGTGCACGCTTTGCAGGGAAGTCAGCACAGGATCAGTGTGCAGAACTCTTGTCACTCTTTTGCATGCCCCTAGGGCGCTGCCGCTCACAATAAACTTTACAAATAAAAGACGTGGCGATGCTCAGTCGCTCACTTTATCGGACCATATAAAAGAAGATGGCGCAGTGTTTTCGGAGACGAACGCAAGCACGCGTTGCTGCATAACTTATCTCTCGAGCCGCCGTTAGTTCTCTAGGTATACGGCAGGTAATACGCGTAACACGGGTTGGCGTAATGGCAGATTAATTTTGTCAGGACACGTTCTCTATCGTTTAAATCTTTTAGGCAAAGATGTCCACATATTCAGTACTCACTAACGGCACAATTAAAAGGAGGGGCCCATTTTGACCAAAAAATCACGCCATATCCACGAAGTCAATGATGATTAAGCAACTGGCTCGGAGATAATCGGGTAAACCGTGAATGCTTCGTACAATTCCTCTACTGTCATATAAAGGCGTCGCACGTTGTTATAGTAGCTATTGTGGTCAGGTTGCTGTCGAACCACAAGCGGTCGCAGACTTTATGTGCGGTTTTGCCTCACGATCGGTCGCAGACCTTCTATGTGGTTTAGCCTGCGTTATTATCATCACCAAGGCTCTCGAAGAACAAGAGGAAGAATACTTCTCAACACGTCCAGCGCAAAAAAGGGGACACGAAAACACAAGGAAGTGCACGACACAAGCGCTGTCGAACAACTGAAAGTTTAATGGAAGAAACGTGTCATATATAGGCATAAAGAAAAACAAAAAAAATCTTATCCCCCACGAGGCATGTACTCACGTATGCTGTAGATATGTAATCTCAGCTTCTATGAGAGCGATTGAAGGCTCGCTCACGCATCTGTCTCTTGCTTTTATACTTTCAAACGCTTCAGCGATTTCACGCGTGCGCTGGTCCCTGTGCCTCATCATCAGAACGGTTTTTTTAGCTCGGCTGCGCATCCGCACTGCCGGCAATGCGGGGAAAGATGCGTAGATGGTGTGCCTTTCAGAGAGCTAGCGTGCTCCCTTACACGGACGTTAAGACAACGACACGTCTGCCCAATGTACGCACCACCGCATGACAAAGGGATGGAGTACACCATTCCGCTCGCGCATCCAGGGAAACGCCTAGAGTGCTTTATAGAGCATCGTTCAGTGCTGTCAGCGGCCTGCCCTTCTGCGCTCTTTTTTCAACTCTCGCGCACACGCTTCCTAGCTTCTTGCCGGCGCGAAAAACAACATTTACGTCATAATGACCAGCAATCTTCTTCAAACGGTGGGATACAGAGCGCAGATAAGGGATAACGACGAATTTTTTTCCTCTATCCCAGGGCAGAACCACTGCATCTGGACCCTCTTCTTTTTCCTTTTTCAAGCGATGTTACAATCGCTGTGAAGCGGAAGCTAGGACCAGGCGCGGGAAACCAGCCGCTTCCAATCTGTCAACCTGCCGTAAAAAACTCTCACGTCCAACTAGCCCAATTTGCCACCTTACTAAGAAGACTTCTCTTTCACGCGAGCGTGCGCATACTACAGTTGGCTATGCTAGATGTGCTTTTGCCTGCGTTAATATCGTCATCAAGGCGCTCGAAGAACAAGAGGAAGAAGAATTTTCTGTCGTGCGAGCTGCACCTGTAGCGGTCGCCTCTGGAACTGAGGTTATGCTTATGGCGCGGGACATTGCCCCAGCTGAGGAACCTGGCGAGCCAGCTCCTAAAACCAATTTCATTGTTACTGTTAATCCAATTAGGTGGACATGCTTATTCACCCCAAGATTGAAGTCCCTGAAAAATAACTTAAGTAGCGCCATTCATGTCAGTGTACAGGCACCTCCTCTCTCGTGCGCTTTGTAGATTGTAGATGAAGTTAGTTGAGCTGCGGAGCTCGCAGAGCATAGTTATTATCCGGAAAGAGGGCCAGTGCAATTATTCCGCTAGAGCCCACGAGGGCGCTCAGGTTCTAAGTGACACAGTGGTAAAAGTTCGCTAAATAAGGAGTATGAAAATAATACGACAATGTAATTATGAGTACGATAAATACGGCAATGTAATGTGCACAGAAGCAAGTGGCGTCTTTTCATGTTGTCCGACAGTATAAAAGCGCGAACTCCTGAACACTGACAATGACACGTTCTTTTATACTCCACTGAGCCTTTACCTCGCCCCATTTTGGCGCGTTTCTCGAAGATTCACTCTTCTTCAGAGTCTTGAAATGCTCTGCCCTCGCCTGTCGCAGCACGGCGCAGCCCTCCCCTTCCTACCGAGCATCACTCTCGCCCCATTGCGAGGCCACACGATCTCCGCTACGCCGACGTTTTAAGGGAATGCATAAGGGTCTGTGTGACTTTTATCGTATGAATGCATTCAACGTTGCTTCTCCTTGCGTAAACACATCTCCCGTTTCTTACGGCATGCATCTTTAACCACTGTCAAAGGTATGCGAAAGTCAGTCGTAAATATTTGAATAATGCGAATGCCTTATACGGTTAATCAGAGAAATTATCCGAAAACAGCGACCACGGAACACTGATTTCGGGCTGAACCGTCGTGGAATTTTTCATGTTCTTTTCAGCACTCTTCAGGATGTAGAATGGCCTTACTAAAAGGACCATCACGCGATCATGGAAACGCGGGTTGGATTTTCTCGAAGTCGCAATTTTCTTGAAATGTACCATTCCTGATATCAACCTTACGCGTAGTCCAGCAGAAGGCTTTTAGTCCGACAACATGAAATATTTGCATTAAGCCCCCATACCAAGTGTACTTCCATACCAAGTGTACTTCCAGTGTAGTGCTTCCAAATTATTTTTCTGCAGAGTCGGTAGAACGCATGAGTATGCATCACTTCCGATCGCATTGGGCACACACGGGCACGTGCCTGTCGTCAAGGCACTTGCTTCCACAACAAGGGTGGCGCATCTAGGTGGAGGCGAAATGTTGGATGCCCATGTACTTAGGTTTAGCTGTACTTTAAAGAATATCAGATTGTCAATTTTTTCCGGAGCCCCCCACTGCGGCGTTTCTCATCACCATATCACAGTTTTGGGTCGTACAACCCCAGCAATACCACTCTTATCCGTAATGGGGGCACCCGGGTGGTAAGCCCAGCCTCGTAAAAGATGTTTATTGAATGCGAAGCATTTCTTTGCGAACCTCAGGCACTTTGGCCGTTTCTATCTACGTATCTATATATCTATCTATCTGTCTAGCTGCCTACGTCTGGGCGCTCTCCTGATCGTGTCCATAACTTGTAATGTACCAAAACTGCCATAGCAGGGGATCAGTGTATGACAAAAACGATTCGCTGATCATGACACGAATAACGCAAAATGCCTGTCGCGCACGTCATGAAACCCTTTTTCTCAGTCACATGTGGCACACGCCCGCATACCAGAGTTCATGTTATGCGGGCATGTGCCACAGGTGATACAGAGTCTCAACCAACACAGTAATCATAAAGACACACATTGACACGCAAGGAAAATGATAATAATAATAATTGTTGGGGTTTATGTCCCAAAACTACGATATGATTATGAGAGACGCCGTAGCCAAGGGCTTCGGAAATTTTGACCATTTCGTATTCTTTAACGTGTACCGAGATCGCGCAGTACACGGGCAAGGCATCTAGCATTCTGCCTCCATCGAAATTCGACCGCCACGGGCGGGTTCGAACCCGCGACCTTCGGGTCAGCAGCGGCGCACCGTAACCGCTACACCACAGCGGCGGACGCAAGGAAAGCGAGGAAGCTGAAGACAGACACCCCTGGAAGACGCTCAACTACCATCCACTCGTCCACGTGGTCCGCAACGTGGACCACGTGGATTACACAAACACCGGGATCAATGCTTCCTATAGTAAATCATCAGTACCAGTGACTTCGACATTGATTTATCATGACCCAGCAACGCCTGGTCCTTATACTGCGTGAAAGACGGCTTCGATATGGACAAGGCATCAAAAGACCTCGCTGCCACATCCGGGGCAGGAGACATCATGAATTAATTCATCGTAAGAGGCATCGAGGATTTCCACCAGCTGTACTATACCTCGCACTTCACTGCACTTAGACCCTCGTAGCCGCGATCACGAAGGGATCGGATTAACAAGTCCGGTCCAGCTGCTGGGGCTCACTGATCACGGTGATGATGACCTTGTTCAAGTACTGTCAAGAACCCCTTTCATACATGCACACGGGCTCGTGAAACATGCGCATGTTCTCCGTCATAACAGGCAAGTATAATCATAACAGGTGTAACAACTGCAACTGTGACTGTAACGTACGTGCAGTGGCCTGCGCGCGCCACTCCACTGTATATATATATATATATATATATATATATATATATATATATATATATATATATATGTATATATACATATATATAAGGGAAACTTTCCTGAATCAAGCTTAGTTGCGAGTAACGCGTGTCATGTGCTTCTGTGTTCCTCCTTTGTCTTGTTCGGATTCGCGCTATGGAGTATTGAAGAATATAAACACTACGTATCAGCTTGTCGCGTCTGGTGTTGGTAACACGCATTGTGCTGTAGGAATCGTTACGTAACTGCGTGCAAACAAGTGGTTATATAACACATGTACGACTCTTCAACATATGAGTGTGCGTATGCCACTTCCACATTTTTCTAGCGTCATTCCGTAACTTTTCGCTCAATGTGAAAAATTACGCCACAGTCACCACCCCGCACACCAAAAGATAAATATATCGCGAGCGGATCATTTCCATTATACATGCTTCAGAGCATTTCTTAAACTATAGCGCATGCACAAAACAAGGAATGCCATGTAACTGTCATTGAATTCACAAAACGTAATTAAGGCGACAGCCTTGTACAGGTCGTGAATCGCAAAATCCGACGTTGTTGGTATCGACAAGAATGTCTGAAAAACAGAAAAATTGTTGCTACAGGTGCGCGAGCTGCGGGCTCATTTCGTTGATGCGAAAGCGTGAATTTGTTCCAATACGGTGCGTTTGCTTCGGGAAGCTTGTAGCAGTCAAACATATGTAAACGGCGCCGACGCTTTAAAAAAACGCAGGAGCGAGCGTTATTCGCAACCCAGCGCCCGCACCACAGAACGTAAACAGCGAAATACTTAGCATATTTCCAGAAAGTGACACGTCATTCCAATTTCGAGGTTCGTCGTTAACGCCCTTTGCACCTTCCCGAGGTGAAAGCACTATTTTAGCGAATAGCCCGTCACTGACATAGGAATTCATTCTTCCAAATTGACCCGGCGTTCTATGATACTCAGTCCGAAATTCGGCTTCAAGTGTGGCTTTGAGGTTATCCAATTAACCATGTGACGCGGAAAAGCCTTTATATCCGCTAGCAGGGAAAATTATTCAGTGAATACATACGGCAGATCACTTGGCGTCGATTTTCCCCGGCGACGTTAACCTGTTTTGTGAAAGTTCTCTTGTCTTAAAATAAGGCAAATTCCATCTGCCCTTTCGAGCAAGCCATCACCGCGAGCGCTGTACATCAATATTTGCGTGTCATTGGTGTTCGCTCTTCCATTCTACCTATATTTTAATCATTTCATGCATTCCTATAACGAAATGAATCTGGCACCCTTTTTTGGGGATGAGTATTCAGGCTAAAGTGGGTTGACAGAGGCAGCATGGCAGCACTGAAAACTACTACCAGTACTTGCACCCAAGGTTTGCGCACACTAGTGACGTTTTTCAATGCGCTAGCATTTTTATGCCGACACGGCGAGAAAACTGTCACTCCGTCCGCGCGTCGTCCTCTCGCGTAAAACAACCATTGCTATACTAAAGAAATGGTTGTTTAAAAACGAAATAAATGTTCTTGGCTGGACGCGGCCTTGAACTCAATTCCTCACTCTCCGAAGGCTATTCTTTTACCTAGTACAATTCACACCCAGGCTTCAGAATGTGAATATATCCGAACCATGGAACGTGTTGTGCCCGTGGTGCATAACAGATGTAAAAGCCGAACACTTTCTACGAAGACTTCTTCAAAATTTCTGGTGATGGAGAAAAATGCTTCTCTAAAAGAGCCTGTATAGCCGTGATGGCAGATTCTACACACGCGGAAACTTTAGACTGCAGAACTTTGATGCCAAACTCGCGTTTAGGAGCTTGTGGCATGCGCCTTCTGTGGGGCTGTTCTAGATGCTCATGAACGCTCGAAAGAAGATGAAAGGCTTTATGCTGATGCAACCAAAAAAACGTTCGAAGAAAGGCTTCCACCTATCGTGTAAATTTTCGTTTACGCATCGCCTAACCAAATCCCGAAGGAGATTCGCCATGGATTTCTTTGCGTAGCACGACAATGGCACACTGGAACAGTTTGTATATTTTATTTGGCTCTAACCTACTATAGAGTGTTAGTCCTCTGATATCACAGAACTGGAAATAATACGAGACAAGACACCGTAGCTACGGTAGCTACGGAGCCAAGGTTCACCCATTGATGTCGGTGGAACGGGCGCAAGTCGCGTTCGCACATTATGAGGGCCCGGATCGATTTTGCTTTTGCGTTCGCTAGGTTGTGCGCTCTGACTCTTCACAGACATTCGCAAACTAAAGTCCACGATGCCTGTTACTGTACAATGTACGTTGAGAGCGCTACAAGGAGCTGCTCCTCGTGTTTTTCAACGAAACGTTATGGCGACAAACAAGAGTGCTATTGGCTCTAAAATGGGAGGCCGGTAGCCTCTTGCTAACAGAAGTTTATGATGTGGCGATATTACCCCTTCCGGCCCTGGCGACACCACCGCACTATATTTCCCCTAGCACCTCGGAAATGAAACCAAAACTGCTCATTCTTAAGGGAATAATTCTTCAATTATCCCTACTGCGATTGACACTAAGTTGGGGCATGTTTGCGGAGCTGGGAGCCACAAAGAAGAAGAAGCTAGATCGTAGTCATGGGTGTCGCCGAAGTGGGTCAGCTGACGCGGGTAAGCGCCATTTTTGGGACGACGTACCGAAGCTCTTTAAGGCGTATCATACTGACAAATATGTCGTTGGTCCACAATTTGTGTACTCTAGCGAGTAGCAAGAATAAAGAAGCCATTTTCTCATTTCACAACCACAGAGCCCTGATGACCTAATTTGAATCCATGTTAATTAATCCATAAGTACTTGCACCACTGGCTCAATTTTTGATTTGTGATCTTCCTAGGTCATAACTATTAGGAAAACACGCACAAAAAAGGTCTTTGACCAAAATAAATATTTCAGGGCTGAAAGAGTTAACACGAAATACCTACGCCGCCAGGTAAACACTGCTCACGGAGCCAAGTTCATGAATGAATGAATGAAACCACGTTTATTCCACTTTGAAATGCGCCGATGCGCTGCGGTGGAAAAAAAAGGGGGGGGGGTTATTAGGGTAGACGGAAGTGGTAGAGCTGCCTCGGCTTTATTAAAGGACGTTCTGGAGCAGCTGAGTGGGGGCCGCTTCAATCTTGTGACTGTCGCGGAGCCGATCTCCGACCGGTGGTGCCGCCGGGTCCTGGAGGATCAAGAGGAGTGCTCGCCAGAGCTCGATGGCCCGTTCCGGAAGTGTGGGATCCGGACAGGCCCGTGTCCGGAGAGAGGAAGGCCAGGGTCCTCGCTTTGTGGTGGCCAGGGCACGAACCCGCGGTGGGATGTAGAGGGGGCACTCCCAACACAGGTGGTCGAGGTCCGAACGGCAGTTGCATGTGGAGCAGACACCGGTTACGGGTGGTGGTGTGCCACCCCTGTGAAATCGGTTAAGCAAGAAAGGAGTAAGGAGTGTTCCTGTATGAATTCTCCAAAGCAACACAGAATCTCGTCGTGTGAATACCTTCGACGGAATCGACGGTATCGAGAGTGGATTGCCCACTGCTGTGAGGTAAGCGTCACGACGTTGTTTAGTAATATGCTTTTCTGCGATTGGATCAGCTAGCTCGGGTGTGGTAGCTAGAAGAGCAAATTGAATATAAGAGGCTCTGGCTAGCGCGGTGGAGAGATGAGCACGCGCTAATCTGTGAGCCTTCTCGTTTCCGGGGATACCACAATGTGCGGAGACCCAGAGGATGGTGACATCGTGACCGCATTCGCGCAGTAGGCGCGCCTGGTGCCGGATCTCCTGCAGTACAGGGTCTGTATAAAGAACGTTAGCACATGCCCGATGGGCAGCCTGTGAGTCTGTGTACACACGATGATGAACGGGTTCAGTTTCAGATGCAGTTTCGAGGGCCCACGCCAAATAATCTAGGATGGCCACTAGCTCTGCTCGGGTGCTGTACATCGCTTCTGCTGATACATGATGGCGTCGGTTCTGATTTCCGTTTGTCTGGTCGTACCACGCAGTGTCATAACAAGTGTTACTGGTCCCGTCCGTAGGAAGTGCAGCGTCCGTGTATATAATGCGTTCAGTCAAAGGGAGGGAACTCGTAGCCTTGGCATGCCTCTTGGCGTAGGCGAGGCGCCGCACTCGCTGATGAGGATCCATATTGAGTGGAAGTGGCTTGCCATCGGTGAGTACCGTGATTTACCATGGCGGCGTTCTGTTGGGCAAAATGGAAAGTGTATGGACGTCATACCCGAGGAGCATGAGTGTGTGTCGTCCGGCGTTTGGTGCACGAAACCTCGTCTCCTGTGTTTGGATGTGCACGTCAACGAGCTCGGACAGGTTGTTGAGCTTGCTACAGCTCTTGAGCGCATCGAGGTGTGTGTACCTTGGAAGTCCATTAACAATGCGTTTGGCCTCGTTGAGTAACCAGTCGAGCGCGAGCATTTGCGTACGGTTTACCGGATGATACGGCAGTGCATACATGAAACGAGAGACAAGAAAAGCTTGAGCAAACTGCCGCATTTCACGTTTGTTGACTCCACGAGTACGGTTAGAGATTCTGCGTAAAGCGTGCAGGATTTGTTTGCTTGTCTTCGTAACGCGTTGGAACCAAGTGCTCGCTGTGCAATTCTCATCTAAGTGCATACCGAGTATTCGGATAGTAGATTTCCGTGTTATGGGTCGATTACCGATATAAAGTTTAAACGACCGCTTTTCTTCCTGTTTGACAAAGGTGGACCGGCCCCCATTAATGACGACGAACTCTGTTTTGTCTGGGGCGGTTTGTAAGCCTGTTTCCAGTGCGTAGTCGTGAATAATGAGGGCTCTTTGTAAGACATCCTCCTGCTCACCGATGGATTCTTGATGTATCCACACGGTGACATCGTCGGCATACACCGCATGTTTCAGGCCCGATACGTCGGCAAGGCGTCTTGGTAGCTGGTGCATAGCTATGTTAAACAGAGTGGGTGAGATCACCGAGCCCTGAGGAACACCTACGTGGTTCATTCGCACGGCACTGGCGTCTTGGCCAATGGCCAATTTCGACTTGTTAGCTTCGCCCATCTAGGAAACCCGCTATGAAGTTATACATTTTCCCTCTAAGGCCAAGGGCACGTGCCTTGTTCATGATCGTACTGTGTGGGACGCCATCGAATGCCTTGCGTATGTCCACTCCGACAACAGCCCGTGGGTGCACCGAATTAGGGTCGAGGACGTCATCTTTTAGGCGGAGGAGTATATCTTGGGTGGATAGCCCTGGGCGAAATCCGTACATTGTTGGGGCCAAAAGCTCGTGATCTTCAAGGTACCACTTCACGCGAGTGTTGACCATGCTCTCCATTACTTTACATACAAACACACGAGGTTAAAGAGATCGGACGGAGGTTGGATAAGGTATGCGGTGGTTTAGCAGGCTTAGGAATGGGCTTGACCACCGAAAACTTCCATGTGGAGGGCAGAATCCAGTATCCCAGATGCGGTTAAACTCTTCCAGAAGAGCGCGTTTATGCTCAAGGGGCATATTGCGTAGATGAGCAACGCACACCCCATCGGCTCCTGGAGTACTACGTGTGTTAGCGTGCTGCAAGGCGTGCTCCAGCTCGAGCATGGTGAAGGCACTATTGAGTGGCTCGCTGTCTTCAGAACTTTCGTCTTTCTGGTACGTGGTGTCTGTGGGGTGAGACGTCTGCGGGAAAAACACTTGAGCGGCCTGTTCGGCGAGCTCCTGAGCGCTGATGCCTTCCCGGAGGGCCACACGAGACGCGCCGTTGTAGGTCTTGCGCTGTCCGAGAAGAGAGCGCAGGTTGGCCCAAACCTTTGATGTGTGGGTCTGCCCGTTGATGGATTCACAACTTACCATCCAGCGGTCTGACGCGAGCGTAGTCGTATATTCCTCGATGGTACGCTGTATTTTGCGCAACCGTGCTTTGTGGTGTGCAGCGTGGCCAGACCGTCTGTACTGGGCGGGCGAGAATCCGTAGCCTTCTATTCCATAAGGTGAGGAGATGTCTGTCGGGCTCTGGATGGTCAAAAGGAACCCTCAGGTTCTTCGTGGCTTTCCGCTTTGCTGCGCATAGCTGTGATACAAGACGGTCAATGTTCTTGGCTGCGGGCTGCTGCTGCAGGAACTCGCGGTATTTGTCCCAGTGTGTGATGTGACTTAGCCGTGTAGTGGCGTTTGGCTTCTTCGTATTGGCGTAGCCTGTGCGAAAATATATCAGTATCGGAAAGTGGTCGCTTCCCATTCAATCGTCCAGCACTTCCCATCGAAATAGCTGTGGACGGGTGCTCCAGGTAAGGTCTGGTGACGTACCTGCTTAGCGAGCTGTCTGTGCCAGCCTCGTGTGTGTTTGGGGCATATTGAGAAGTGTCAGCCTGTACTCCGAGGCATCTTGCATGATGCGCCTGCCGCGCGGCTACATTGGTTGTATCCGCAGGCGACATGCTGAGAGTTGAAGTCCCCGCACAACAGTATGGTGTCTTTTTAAAGTGGGAGATGAAGCTGAGATCAACCAGCGCCTTATTAGCTTTATTCCTTGTGTTTTCGGGCATCACGTAGACGCAGAAGACGAGGAGTACGCTGTGATGACTCTTCCACCCGGCAACTGACAACGCTAAGAGTGGTGCTGCACCACGGTTGCGTATCTAATTGCACGTGTGTAGCTCGCCGCCGCACGTACAATGCCGTCTTCGTGGGAGCAGCTAGGTCTTCAGACGGGGCGTAGCCGTCATAGCCCATTATTTTAAGCACGGGGCCGTTGACTTCTTGAAGGGCAATGACTAATGGACTGGTGTTGTCTTGTTTGCTGGCGAACCGCGTGGTTATTTCAGCCCTCTTGTTACGAAACGAACGGCAATTCCACAGCAGGACAGTCGCCCATGGAGATGATTTTGCAAAGCTAGCCATGGTAAGGTTTTGTTGCATGAGGAGCAATGGAGTTTAATGGTACCAAAGGCGTACGCATTACATGTGCTCCTGAGGTTGTCGCCGAAGCTGTGCCAAGGGGGAGCATGCCGGGAAGCATGATACGCTCCATGATGGTGTGGACGCATTTTTCAATGGCCCAGCTAATAAGCGGTTCAACTTTTTCATGGATGGACTTCTCTATTTGTGCCATACGGTTTTCAAGACGCCGCTCGATATCTTGAACTATCGTTGGGGCAGGGAAATGTAGGTAGTCATTGGGAGGTGGAAGCCTCGTTGACTGAGCTGCATCCCTTCGAGGATGCTTCGGCTGTGCACCTGAGGCAGGTTGCGACAACGAGGATGCGAGTGTTGAGCATGAGGGATGCGGTTCTCCATTGCTACCACCATTAGTTAGGTGTGCGTTTGCTTGTGTGGCTACATCCGCGAAGGTGATTCTCCTGCTGACTTCTGACTGTGCAGCTGGAGGTGCCGGTGGCCCGGTGTAGAAACTCTGCCGCGTTGGCTTGAGGATGGTTCTAGGAGAACCTTGTTCTGTCTCGGGATTGCGGCGCTGATGCCCCTGCGCTGCTGTTTTCTTGCGTTGTCTTTTGGCAGCCGGCTTGCGTTTCTGTTCAATTTTCTTATTTACTTCTCGTCTTTTTGGACAGTTTGTAGCTGTGGCCAAGTGAGAACCACCACAGCTGCGGCACTTCGGTTCTGCGTTCGGGCAGTGTGTGCCCTCTTCGTGTTGCCGCAGGCCACATGTAGAGCATCTTGCTGCCATAGTATTAGGGCATTGCTCCTTGTGATGCCCAATCTTGTGGCAGATATCGCAAACGGACACTCGTGCCCGGTACGGAAAAACACGGATAGTAAATGACCGCAGGCCGACCTCATAGGGTAAGCTCTTACCTTCAAATATGACCATGGCAGTGCCTTTGTCACCGAGTGGGCGTGCCTGTAGGATTTTGCACTTGCGGCAGTGCAGTGATTTAATTAGTTGCTCGGAAGTCATGTCTCCCGCGTTTCGAATAATGCCTCTGATTTGATCCTGACTAACCGCTTCGTATGCGTGAAAGGGTACGTTTTTTCCGCTGAGTGGCAGAGATGCTATCGCAAGAAGGGCGTTGCGCACCTCGGGTTCAGCCGCGTCGACAGCTAGCTGGTTGCTAAGGCCTAAATAGCGAACCGTGAACTCCGGCAGTGGGTCTTCCTTAGAGAGATCGAGATGAGCCGAAATGTGGCGCGTTATGACTCTGTCTAATCGTATGAACTGCTCATACATGATGCGGCACGGCTGCTTAGGCCGAAGGATGACGGTGTGTGGATATTTGCGCGGGGAGCCTGAGCTCGGCGTCGGTGCGACCATCGCACGGTTTTGCTGTTTACGTCGATAGCTGACTGGTATCCAACTCCCATCTTCGTCCTGGTGACGAGCGGAAG
Organism: Rhipicephalus sanguineus; assembly: GCF_013339695.2. NCBI lineage: Eukaryota > Metazoa > Arthropoda > Arachnida > Ixodida > Ixodidae > Rhipicephalus > Rhipicephalus sanguineus. The sequence continues at coordinate 53,912,992 of NC_051182.1, forward strand.
CCGGGAGCATGTGGCTTGCGCGTGTCGCGTGGGAAAAATCCCCGGGCGCGTTCGTGCACTCTCGTTCGGGCGTCGGCAAGAGCGAGCCTCGCGCGCGTTTTTCTCCATTTGGCGCGGTAGAGATAATGCGAGCTTGACGAGAAGCATTGTCAAACTTGCCTTCAAGGTTATTCTGTTCCTCGAGCTCCCGAAGTGGGGCGAATGGGTTGGTGTCCGGCAGCAGCAGCACCTTTGAAGGCATGACAACGGCGGCGGAGTTCCTCGTTGAAGTCGGCGGCTCGACCGAGACAGTCACGTTGTCTGGAGCATGTACGTCCATATCCTCGGGTAGCGGCACGTCAGTTGGAAGGACGGACGACTGCGGAGTGGCCATGAAAGCACGAAACTTGGACGCGGTTAATACTAGCAGCAATGACCGCCGGCGGCAAGCCGAGCGGCGGTGGCGCCGACGTGCTCAGAAAACAGCGTCCCAGATAACAGTCGCTGCAGACGGGAGATAATGTGCAGACCAGCAGCGAGCGCAGCAACAGCTGCGGTGATGGCTTGACAGCTAAGCGCCGGCCAAGTAGTCGATATCGACGGAGCGCGCTCGAAACGTGTCCGCTCACATCGGACGCTGGCGAGCGAATCCCGCCAAGTTCATGAGCGCATTGCTATCGTAACCTGTCTGTCGAGCCACCGTTATTTCTCTGGGTATTCCGGCAACATTCATCACTGTGGTAATTAGTGTCAGACGCCAGATCAATACTTTAACTACACGGTACCCTTCCTTAATATCCTTTAGATGAGTATGGCGAGATAAGGAGTACGAAAGAGCGGTAGTTATAACATTCGCAGAATTGTAATTAAAGACGGCGTCAATATAGTCCTAAAACCCAGTGCCATAGGTAAACCCTAATGCGGTTGCGCGAATTTGTAACTACCTAAAGAATTGTTTAAAATAGATTCCTAGAAAACAAAACCAGTTCGTATGAGGGGCTGGGAGGTACAGCTCACCAGCTCAAACGCGCAGACGAAGTTGCCACTTTTGATCCATGTCCGGCGAGCAGCAGTAGCCAATAAGGCCGTAAACTTGGGTCCCACTTATAATATTCCACGTCCCCCCTCGCCTTTTACCGTCCGAAATTTCACCGATGATTACGATACTGTCTAATGCGAAGTCTGAGCGCAGCTTCGTTTTGGCGCGGCGCAAACTGTGTTTCAAGTTCTGGCCATCCGCAGTTGTAGCCATGTCACACTCATTACATATTGCCACAGACATTTCGATGGCTGGAGTGCTACGTGCACCACTCTGTGCATTGGAGGCGTCACGAACGAAGAAAAATTCTGACAGTCCCGGTTATGACGAGGGAAGCCAGCCGCAGTGCACGTGCCAGCTGTGCATGCGCACGACCTCCGACCGAGGGGCCAGCGCGCGTGATTGAGGAAGAAAGCGAGGTTAGAAGCCAGTGGCTCGAGATATCGACAGACTCCGCGTTGGTTCTCTTTCGTCTTTGTTCGCTCTATCGGTTACGCTGCCGACGCCAAACACGGCGCCACACAACGCAGGAACGGCTGCCTAAGAGCTCCGCTCAAAACTTGCTTCTTCTTTCAACGTCGCCTCTGCAAACAAAAACGCATCGCCCAAATCCTAAGGCATTCATCTTCAATCTTAGGCCAGAGCCAATTTCGCACGGCGGATCTATTTTATCAAGTCGAAAGCCTTATATAATTGCGCAGGCACACAAGGACAAAGAAGAGAGACACACACAGGCGCAATCTAACAACTCTTTTTTTTTTTTTTCAATCTAACAACTGGTTTATTTTTTGAAAAACGTTCACTTAACACCCCTCGGAACTGCGCACTCTGATCACTCAAAATGATTTGAAATGCGCACATCGCGCTCTTATCACATGCTTATTGAACAGCAGACAAGAGTGAAATTTCCTTATCTAGCAAGGCAACAGATGGGTGACTAACACATTTTCCTTTCAGCCTGTCAATATGAAAGGCCTCCATTATTTCTCTTGAAGTTCTGTTCCGATGTCTGTACTCTAAAGTAGTGTTTTCAAAACAAGGCGAACATGAGCACTCATTGCAATGCATTGCTAAATGTGTACTTGGGCGACCTTTCAGGCTTGACATATGCTCCCTTAGCCTCGTATTAATGCATCTGCCAGTCTGCCCCACATATACATGTCCGCACGTCAGAGGTATATTGTACACCACATTATTTGCACATTCAACAAACTGGAGCTTGTGTTTGATGCCACAACCCCATTGTGAACTGCTCAGTCCGTCACGTTTTTGGTTAACCAACGCGCATACTCCTCCGATTTTTTCTTTGGCCGAAAACACCACCTTCACATCATAACTTCCAGCTACCTTTTCGAGTCTATGTGATATGAGTCTTTGTCCTTGTGTGCCTGCGCAAGTATTTCAAAATGAACTTGTTCCAACTAGGCCGAATCGCAGTTTTGCCTTATATAAGGCAGGAGCCTGAACATCGCGAATGCCTAAACACTTTATGAATAGAAAGGGAGAGATGAAAGGAAGGCTAGGCTACGGACGTAGCCCATGCAGACGCGACTGCCTGGGTCTGCATGGGCTTTGCAAAACTGACTGATTCCAAACCTTGGTGTTGCCCGCGACCACATCGTCGTGTCATGTCCATTTGCTTGAGCGCAAAAGAGGGCGCCAACGCTTCAGCGCTCCCCGCGTGGCGAGAGAGAGTGAACGGCGCGCGTTGGTTGTGGAAACGCTATTTCAGCGAAGAACGCTATCAACTCGCAAGGAAGAAAATTTTTTTGCGGGGGGGGGGGTGCAACCCCCTCCCCCCCCCCTTGGTTACGCCCCTGGCAAAACCTTCTAATCGCGCTGCACAACCGTTCACCAGCCACCCCGTATCTATAAGCACTGGATCTTGACTTGCAGTGTAGTGCCGCTGGTAGATTTCTCGAGTGTGTAGTTGAACAATAAATATTCGCAGCGTGCACGTTACCTAAAACTGAACAGCGGGTCTCTCTGTCTAATCTTTCTTCTGTCTCTCATTGCCCATTAGCAGTGATTTTGCTGTGAGAAACACCGTTGCACTCTGGATGCATTGCCCCTCCACAGGTTTCACGTTAGTGGAGCTTAAATACCCCTCGTTACATGCGTTGCCCAGCCCCAATTCTTTTTTAAACATTTCTTTCCGTGATGTTCAGCGTCCGAATATGATGTAAAGGCTACATTATTCGCTTGCTCACGCTGTCTGTTCGTCTGAAGGGTGGTAAATGGGGACGTCCTTAAGAAGGACGACCATAGCAGACAAGCTCAGCTGAACGGGCTTTGAGGGCATGCGCGTATACCCTCGCTCTGTTTGCAAGTGGGCGCCGTCTTAAAGCGCTGACGCACACAAAAGTGGTCGCCCGCACACGCTACCTAAATATGTGGGCGGATGCACGTGGCAAGCCTGTGGTGTGCGAAAACTTCAATATTTGCACAAAGACGTCACTCCACCTCGTAACCCTTTGCTCAAAGAAAATAATCCTTGTCAAAATGTACTTTTGGGCTAGTTGGTTCATAATCGTAGTAGAACAGCGCCGGCGAAAACAACAGACCATACGAGGAGAAGGACACGTAACATAACACAAGGCGCACTAACAACTGAAAGTTTATTTGGTATCTGCACAGAATAAATACTGCCTTGACATGAATAAACAGAAGAAAGAAGGTTACAAAAGCTATGACACTGTATCACGTGGTCACTCCTACTGTGCGTGCAAAACGGTTCCTGAAAGAAATCTGACATCCTTCTCTGAAAGCAAAACACAAGATGTGTCAGCATGCCTTCTGAAGCCCTCGAGATTAAAAAGCTCGCGGAATCTTGTGTCAGCATGCCTTCTGTTTTGCTTTCAGAGAAGGATGTCAGATTTCTTTCAGGAACCGTTTTGCACGCACAGTAGGAGTGACCACGTGATACAGTGTCATAGCTTTTGTAACCTTCTTTCTTCTGTTTATTCATGTGAAGGCAGTATTTATTCTGTGCAGATACCGAATAAACTTTCAGTTGTTAGTGCGCCTTTTGTTACGTGTCCTTCTCCTCGTCTGGTCTGTTGTTTTCGCCGGCGCTGTTCTAGTACGAAAATATTCCGCCGTAGGGGGCTACTCACTGACAGCTTCGCAAGAAATGGGTTTCCAAAACGCCCACGATATGGCGTATTTTTAAACCAAATAAGTTTGCAGAATTCCTTTTCCGGCGCTGCCGTCTGCTCGCTTCACCGAACGCGTGGGCACAGACGCCATGTAAACGCCGAGCAGACGATGCGGCACGTATGAATACAGTGTAACGAAGGTCCGCCCTTCCTATTGGCTAAAGGGCCCTGTAGCCTCCACAGTGCTGAAGGGAACTTCTGAGATGGGGTATAGAGTCGGCAGCCTAAACACGACTGGCACCAAAAGCCACGTGCGTTGCATATATGCGATCCGTCGGCGAGGCTTGTCGTGTCAAGTTGCCACAACTCATTGATGGTTGCTGTTGTTGTTGTTCCTCAGACACTTGGCGCAACCCACTTAGGGGGATAGGCCATGAATCGGACGGTGCCTTTCGCAAGGAATGGACTCACTTTTTGAAGGAAATGGTTTTAAAAATTAATATTTTATGCTTTACACATAACCAGTACAACTTCATAAAGCTTAATCAGAGGCTATCTTCATAAAGCTTAAAGGGGAAAAACAAAACGAAAGAAAAACGGCCACAAATACCTATATATACAGCTGTGATTAGAGAAAGAAACGCTCGAAAAATAAACTGAACTAAGTTACACTTAACATTCAAATCTTTTAGTCGCTCGTAGTAAATTGCATACAGCGTCGAAAACACTCCTGTGGCTCACACCAAGCACGGTAGCACCGAATGAAAGAACCACCGGAAGTGACAAATTTGATACCATCTTTCGAAGGGGACCTTCTAGTAGTATTTTCCTTTGGATTTTAAACCTGCGGCACGTCAAAAAGAAGTGATCCAGAGATTCACTCTCCATGCAATGAAGGCATAAAGGTGACTGAGCCAGACCAGACCTGTGAAGGTAAAAGTTCAGTGGGGGACTCGACATCGTAGCCTTGTCACTGAGATGTCTTCCTTTGTAGAGGAACACCATCTGCTCTTCCAAGGAAACTTCAGTTGTGGGAAGTCTGATGAAAACAAAGGAGATTTGTCGTAGTGATTGAACATTGTAAGCTTTTGAAATCTTGCTGCAGTGGCATATGCCGACGTTGCAAAATAGACATAACATGGCCATCGTGGGATGATACTGCAAGTGAATCCTCATATTCATTGAGTATCAAACCTTTGTGGCCAGGTACCCACACTAAACGAATAAGCCGTAAGTGTCTTGGAATTAGCGAATAGAATGTCTCTAAGGCACTTGACAAATTTGGTGCTCTTAAGGAAGAACAGACAGAGAGGCAGTCGGTTAGAATAACCACTTCTAACAGGCACTGAGGCAATTTACGCAATGCTAGGACTATAGCCAGCAATTCGACCTGGAAAATAGGCGTATAGCCAGGTGACTGAATTGCGAAAGACCAATCTAGAAAGAATGATGCGATTCCCACACCTGCCTTTTCTTCGCAAACGGAAGCATCAGTCGCTATCACAATGTTTGTTTCCAGATTGGCCAAATGATCTTCCAAAATGCCCTTTAGATATCGATATGGTAAATATTTAGCATTCTGCGGATATATGTCGTCAAATTCAATCCTAATCGTTTCTACAGTGCTGAGTGGAAGTACTTCATAGAGGTGAACTTTTAATGGGTCCAAAAGTCTTTGTGTAAAAATGACTAGCGTAATCTAGAGCATTGGTGGTTAAAAAATGAGGCCGGCTGATTAATGAAAACATACTGTGACCTCCTCTGTGGAGACGTATAAATTTTTAAGGATGTTCATACTGTTAGAATATGAAACCTTTTGATAAGAGAGGGCAGTCGCTATTGTTCGCATAAAATATTGTTTGCGACAAATTTAGGAAGCCCAAGGCATAATCGCAATGATTCACGTTCTAAAAGAACCAGTGGTTGAACTTTGTTGGCTGGAGCACCAGAAAACGAATCGCAGCCGAATTCTAATATCGGTCGAATGTACATGCAATAAATCATAACAAGCACATCTCTGCGTAAACCTGCGCGCTTGTTCCTGAGCCTGCGTAGGATACCTGCTGCGCGTGCTCCCTTAACATCCATGTTTTCTATATAGGGACTCCAATGAAGTTTTTCGGTGTAGGTTACCCTTAAATACCTAACTGTCTCTACCTGGGGTATGATGTCTTTTCGGTAAAGCAATTTGCACTGGAACACTTTGTGTGAACACTACGATTGCACTTTTATTGATATTGAGTGATAAGTTAATCGCCTCCAGCCACGTTTCCGGTCTGTTCATATATGTCTGCAGAATTTGGTATAGTGTGTGATTGTCTGCTGATGTAGCAAAAAATGCGATGTCATCGGCATACACGTACACCTGTACATCCTGTTGTATTGGAATAGTACATAGCAGAATATTAAATCTGAAGCAGGAGCTTGATAAGGGCGAGTTGGTGACGCATACTGGTAAATTTAACGTTGCGCAACGTACACGAGGACTAGAAAGGAACACTTAAACAGACAAGCGCAACTGTCTGTTTAAGTGTTCCTTTCTAGTCTTCGTGTACGATGCACAACGTTAAATTTACCAGAATATTAAACAATAGCGGTGACAATACAGATCCTTGTGGGAGACCTCTCGTTTGTTTATACTTTCAAGAAGCCACACCGGATTGCCACCAATAAATTTCTCTCTCACTTAAGAATGCATAGTCCACGCAACAAAGTATTGTGGCAGGCCTAAGTTCTGGAGTGAATGTATAAGTTTCACATGCTCCCCACTGTCGTAAGCTTTTGTTATATCTAATGTTACTACAGCGCAATATTGTTTCTCATATCGAGCATGTTGTATTCTACTTTCTACGCCGACGTGCGCACAACAAATGGAGCAGCCACGCCTGAATACAATTTGGCATGGACTCAAGATCATGTTTTCATTCAACCAATTGTCTATCCAAATGGGTAAGATTCTTTCGATGAGTGTCACTAGATTCGATGTGAGAGATATAGGTCTGATATTATCTAAGGTAAATCCAACGCCTTGCTTTTTCAATAATGCAATTACTTTCGGAACTCTCCAATCATGTGGAATCCATGAATTTCGGATTGAGTGATTAACAATTTTAGGTAGTCCAAGGGGTTGAATTTTATGTAATTTTTTTATAACCGACGTGGTCATTCCTTCTGGACCTGGCGCGGAATTAGGCAGCGTTCTTATTACGTTTGCTAGTTCTGCAACTGTGACCTCTTCCAAATCCTCTCCCCGATCAGGAGACTGGGAGGGGTATAATAAAATAGTCGTAAAGCGATTTTCTAGCCCCTTAGCTATATCTTCGAGAAAAATCTTCAGTTCACTTGGCGTTGATACAACAGATTCCACGTTTTTTAGTACAGGAAGAACTTTCTTGGTTCTCAGGAAGCGAAATAATCTTTTTCTATTGGCAGTCTTTGAAAGAAACTCCAACCGTTCGTTGTCATATCTGTCCTTTGCATTGGCTACTGTTCTCTTAAAAACAGCGGCCGCATATTTATAATCACTCCAGTTACGACAGCACTTGCTGAAAAGTAATTTTTTTTCATGCAGCTTTTCTGAACCTATAATCACGCGAACAATCCGCATTCCACCAAGGGTTAGTGGGTCCACTTTTCGAGACCTTAATGGTAAATTTAGATTGATTTAATGAGTATTTAGGATGTCGCTTAATCTGATGACATCGAGTTCCCTATCGTCAGTTCGGTTAGATAAAGCCGCGCGTAATATTTTTTTCAAATGTTCTGTAATTTACATGCGTAACCGATGGCCTTGTTACAGAAGTTACCGGGCATACAATCTCAAACAATACAGGCATATGATCGCTACTTGTGCCTGAATTAATAGCAGACCACGTTGAGATAGACATAGTAAAACTAGAAAAAGTCAGATTGATCGCAGAATAACACTGATTACACATAAATGTGGATGTTTTGGTGTTCATACACGCAATGTTATTCTTCGATGCCCAATCCCATAGACGCTTCCCGTTGAAGTCAGTTTTGAAACCCCATGAAATATGATGAGAGTTGAAATACCCCGCTAATACTATATCTTTTCGCCAATATGAAGTTACGGCATCTCGCACGGCAGAATTCTGTACACCCACAAATGTGCATTAATTAATGAAAATGGAAGATATCCCGTGAGAGGGATGTCTAAAGCGAAAATTTCACTTTCTGAAGTCATAGACTGATATGTAACTTTAGCTCTATGAGCGATCTTAGCAGAAATAAATATTGCGAAACCGCCACCCCGAGTGGGCCGGTCTAAGCGAAATGATCGGTAATTTTTTTATTTTAAAACACTTTTCCTCTGAAAGCCTTTTACAAGTTTCTTGTAAAACAATTACATCAGGGGAGTGATGTTCACAAAGATAGAATAAATCGGTAGCTGCTGAAAAAATAGAACGGCAATTCCACTGTAATACTTTTAAACGACCTATTTTGTTGAGATACCAGCAGTACTCACTGCTTTCTCCAAGATGCTATCTTTTAAAAAGTTCTTTTTTCATGAGTTTTCTTTCTGGTACTTCTTAGTCTTAGACTTGGGATTCACTGAGCAACCTTGTGCTTCAGGGGAAGCACGTCTTTTCATTGTTCTTGAATCAAACTCCACTTGCTCCATCTGTGAGTCATGGGAACCAGAGTCAGAGCTCCAATCTAACTCCTGTTCAATGTGAACGATTATCTTACGGCCTGTGTTTGACTTGCCTGGTTTTTCTTTTGAAGGGCCTGGTTCCGATGAAACCTCAGTAATCGCCTAAACTGGCGTAGATAGTGGAGGGGTGTTAGGCTGTCGATTACCGCCCTGAAATATTTGTGTCATTTTTGTATTCACTACTTGCGCCAATGATTCTGTTAGGCTCACAAACAGAGTTTCCATCATCTTCATCGTCTTTTCCACCGTTGATGCTATTATATCTGTCAGCGAAGAATCTAACATTTGATTTGCCCGATTGGCAGTGGTGACATAACCACGCGTGTGCTCTGACAGTACAGCTCGGGCCTCACGCCGCGAGCATCCTTTCTGTTCACTGATGTCCAGAAGTTGTAACTCTTGCGTCTTCAACGGACAACTACCGTCATCAGCTGGATGGGATCCACTACACAAGCAACAACTCACTTCTTGTGTTGAACGTTCAGTAGTATTGTGTTGTTTTGCACATTTACGGCACCTCACGTCTGACCTACATCCCTTTAAGGTGTGTCTGTACCTCCAGCATTTTGTACAGGAAAGTGGGCGAGGGGTTAGCGCTTCAACGCGATAGATCCGAGGCCACGCCTTCATTTCTGTTGGTCGATTCGTACCGGCAAAAGTCACAATCACTGACTCCGTGCGTATCTTTTTGTTCTCAATGGTACGCAAGCAACGGAATACAGAGACTGCTCCTGCTACAGAGAACATTTCTAGAATCTCTAGCGGAGTAAGGTTCGAGTCCACCCCACGAACTAGTCCCTTCACACATGACAAATGGGTTGGTACGAAACAGCTCACCGGACGAGATGTGAAAGTTGAGCACTTTAGTAGATCTGTGACGCAGGCCTGGTCCGGTGAACAGCACAGAATGCCTCCACGTCCAAATTGACGCACCTCGGTGATCAATTGGAAATTATCCGTTAGCTTCCGGAGCTCTTCCTGAATGCTTTTCGGGTTTTTCATGCGAATTGATTCACCATTGGTAGGAACCAGGGCCACAGGAACGTTGTTCAGACCACTGCGCAAGAATACATCAATTGGCAGATCATTATTAGCAAGAGAAGCCGACCAGGCAGAACGTGCCTGGCCGGGAGACGAAATAGACATTATTCTGAGATGCCTAAGCAAGCACCGCCCGATCCGGCCGCACCCCCACTGGAGGATGCACCAAGACGCCCTTGAAGAAGGAGCACAGGTTGACCACGGCTTGAAGGGCCCTGCGAAGCACATGGAGGAACGTCGAATATACGGCATGGACGTTTGAAAGAGCTAAGATGGCGCATTACGCAATGCGATGGAAAGGAAAGAAGGTAAAATAAATAAATAAATAAATAAATAAATAAATAAATAAATAAATAAAGAGAAGTTGGCCAAGCTTCTCTTCCACTATTTTTCATGTCGGGCAAGGACTCCTGCAATATTTTTTTCGCTCTTCTCCACGTCCGCGATTCGTTAACTGTGACGTATGATCCTCACAGGTGGGGAAGGGTGAAACTCCTCACCTTTCCCAGTCTATTTTTCTAGATGTCAAGCACCCACAGTGGCACAACTGAACACAATGCCAGCAGCACCTTTCACGAAGGTAGGTCCACCAATCAAAACGTGTACCTCCCAGTCTGAGGCATCTATTCGTTTTCATTGGGCGTTCTGTGTCTGCCCATCAGCTCCCACCATTATCAAAGGCTGGTTGGTTTATCTTGATGGGATGTGGTAGCGAAGCGCATGTCAATATTAAAGACGTCGACGAGGGCCACCGTTCCAAGTTCTGGACGTCTAAGTATAAACAAATGAGAGCGAGACAGTACCGTACAAATCAGCGCAGGAAATGGCGACAAGGAAAAGAACGTGCATAAACACCACGGACTGTCTCATCGAACCACACACGCAACCCGCACACATAAAAGATATATGTGTATATGCTCGTGCGAATGAGCACGTGGTCAATATTGAATTTTGACCACGAAATTCAAAATGGGGGTCGCTTAAGCTTCGGCTTTAAGAGTTGAACGCTAGCGATATCCTGTCCCTAGTGCGTACTTCGACCACATAGTACATACTCGATATTGTATGTTTTTACTCGAGAAGTTCAGATTGTACATTACTGCTATGTAATTGACAAAGTACAGAGTGGTCGCATAGCCGCAGCACGCCGAGCTTTGGTGTCTGCCTGCTCTGCCTCCGTCTTGCGTGTCCGCCCTCGTTGTCGTGCGCCACTTGACGTTGATGCCCCACCGAAACTCGCCGATGAGGAAGACACCGCAGTGCAGTTGGCGCTTGTAGGCTACACAGAATCCATTACAAGCACTGATCTCCATTAAAAAGGCTGGACGGCGCATCCCCGCTCTGTGAGGCGGGCGCTTGTGAAGCCACCGGAAGGTCCCCTGTTTGTCCCGGAAGCTGACGTCTTCTGTCCGTCTCTGTCGCGCAATAGAAATATTCTCGGGTGGCAGCTGTTGTTATGATCGTTTTTCTTTTTCATTTTTTTCAAACTCTGCGATTACGCCTCACTTTAGACGCCGACGAACGCTACACGGCAGATGACAGACGCCGTGCCGGCACCGTTCGAATACGGCGGAGTGCTGCAACGTACGAAATGCGTAAAAAGTAATGCAACTTTGAGGTACTTACGCGTGAAATGTCTTTCCTGACGACTTTTCCGGTCGATTCGTACAGTTTAGTGCGCTTCAGGCAGGCATTTCTTTAAAAAAAGAAGAGAAAAGCTCTCTTCCGGGACAAAAACGGCGGCTTCCTGTGGGTTCACGCCCGCGTGCTAGATGCGCCATCCAGCTCCTCCTAGTGGACATCAGTGTTCACAAGCCTGTCAAGAGTCCGGTGTCGTGAGAGAACGTGCGTGCGCGTGACACTTTTTTTCGAAATATCTGTGCACCCACTACTCGTGTGTAACAGAATGAGCGCACTAAGGTGTGTGCCTTATGTAATGGGTAGCATGCTTTGTACCAGGAGCAATTATGCGCGAGAAGCATTTACGAAGTTGCGATGCACCCACTACGTGGTCTTAAGGGAATACGCGCAGTAATGTGTGTGCCTTTTATAATGGGTGGCCTGCCTTAGACCACGAAGCCGTTATGATATTCACGTGGTGTGACGCCCGATGGTAACGTATACGCTTGTACCACGCAATGTTACTGCGACATTACCTCTCGTACCGTGACACACATACACAGGACGCATGTGTTTGTGAAGCATTAAAGTACTTTCAGTGCCGTTCCAAATAGTGGCGTGGCTGTATGGTAGAACACCTGGTTGCCGCGCAGACGGTCTGGGTTCGATTCTCACTCGGACCCAATATTTTTATTATTTTTATTTGTAGCTTTCTTGAATTTTCGGTCACGCACAAGATGGTGATTTTTCGCTCACAACGAACGACACCGATGCCGAAACTCACGCTGACCGCGTAATTTCTGCAAACCGATCTCTTTTAAGCCATTGCGTTTAAATTGGATTCTGAGCATCGTAATGGCCGGCAAATATTTAACTCAACTCAATCCCGCAAAATTTTCATGCAATATCTTGTACCAGCACTTAGCTAAACAAGAGATTCTAGAAGAAAATTGCGAGCTTGCATTCTGTAATAAGCCGAGCATTTGCGCATTCAACGTAGGCCATCTGGCAAGTCTTTCTTAATCAGGCACAGGGCCGACACACAACGGTTTAGTGGATGGAGACTATATCTTACATGCAAAAGTGTATCTACGCGGACTTGACAAGACAACGGTTTTTGCTTCACTCGGTCGCTTATTACCAATCAATACATAGAAAGAAATATTGAGCACCAAAAAAAATCTCAGCGGTGGTCGGTGTCAGAACTTGGGCCTCGCGCTCCGAATGCGAGTGGCTAAACAACACTGGGCTAAACAACAGCATTTGCCGAATGACACGGGGACTGAAGTATACTAATACGTTGTACGCAAGCTAAAAAACAAAAGTAAAACGAGAACGTTTTCTATAGAGGCTTCGTCAAAATATTTCCTGGCTGTGGATTCAAACACTGGATGCGGCCCTAATCCTCGAATTAGTTGTGTGGCAATGGCACTTGCACGTCGGCTTTAGTGTGCCTTGAGTATTGTTTGCGGTAACAGTCAGTTTATCGCGCAACCGAAGCGGATCTCAGAAGCCGCGTAGAAGGAAGTGCGTTGTTTGGATATGCTCTACCAGGCGCCGCACCAATCGCAGCTGTTCGCAATCTATCAGTAAGCTCAAACGATATATTTGCTGCAGTTATCCTGACAGTTAACTGGCCCTTATGTTAATTTATACTGCGATATCATAGGTATCCAATATATCTCTTATCATGAACCAGAACCATCGATTTCGATTTTTAAAATACTTTTTGATGAGTGTTAAGAAAACCGTAACTTAGTGCTCGACCGGATATGCTTCGAAAAGGCATGAGTGTCACTAGGTGCTACTGCTACCCGTATTCCTATCTTGGACATGATGGAAGATAAGTTATAGTCTATGGCCATGGGAACGCCTTCGGTCTATTAAACACTCGCGTTATCACCCAACTCTTAAGGACAAAATTCTGAATCTCATTCAGTACACATGAGAAAAATTAAATTGCGAAATTTAATGCCAAAGTTGCATTCGACTGCCGCGGGATATGCCTTCACTGGAGCCCTTTCACAGCTAAGACATGAAAGACGATGAATAGACGCAACGCTGATGACGGGAGGAGACGACGTTCCAGGAAAGGGTATATGTGAGAGCGTGGGCTGTTACGAGATACTCAGTGAATTCCTCTGTTGCTTTTCTACGCCCCCCCCCTCCCACCCCGTTGAGGTCTTTCGTGCACATCACCCAGTGATAGACAACATTTGGCGAGTCAATTGCGATTGCATGTGATAACGTCACTGCATGTCATCATTGATGAACACACGCCACATTTGTATTTGTTTGCGTGATAATTTTTTCATGATTCACGTAGGCGCCGAATATGTCGTTCTTTTATTGACAAGACGTATGGCGCTTTAAACCGAAGAATGGGTGAGTCATAGCACATTCTATGTCATTATCGAAAAGCTACAAAGAGCTATAGCTGTTTAAAAGAAAGTCATCGAGTCTTCCATGCATTCGCCCAAGACGACTAGAAGGCAAAAGCCAGGCCCTGAGCCAGTGGGGGAGGGGAGGGGAAGCGTCGGGGCCCGCCACCACCCCCCTCGGAAATTGCGATAGAGGGAGGTGTTTTACCAAAAATAAATACTCAAAATAGGTGTTTTGCTCAAATTGTCAAGGCCTTCAGCAAGTGCCCCTCCCCCCGAAAAAAAACTCCTGGCTATGGGCCTGCCAAAAGCCATCTGCGTATTCTTCTCTTTCGTCTCAGTCGTTGTGTTAACCCTACGATGCCCTACGCAAGATTTCTGTACCTCAGCTGGTTTTCCGCTGCCTCTGTTTTCAGCCAGCCACTGAATAAGCGCCGATGTAATTTTACGATGTCATCATGTAAATCAATTGTGCCGTCACAAATGTTCGCCATCTTTCACCTCGTCATGACGTTATGGTTCTTTTGCAGCACCTTCGTGGACGCCGCGGTTGAAGGTCAAAAATATGTCCCGTCCCATTGTTTCTTTCGTATTCGTCCTGGTGCGTATGCGCTGTTTTCAAGATGAATACCAACCAACTTAGCCAAATCACCGTTCTCCTAAATCAATCTCGCATTTAGAAAGGTAAATTATTCAGGTTAGCAGCAGGGTCCGTTAGAAATATCGACAAAGCTGTGGTACTGCGTAACCTACTGCGGGAGAGCAATCGTGGCTTTCGTAGAACGGTGCTCATGGCGCCAAAGTCATGCACATTCCGCTAATGGAACATTTCAATAGAGCCGTCGGCATTTCTCAGGGTATTGCAGCAATTTTCTGCAATGTAGTTAACTGCCATTGTCGGTTCACGTAACGCCAGTGAAATATTAAAAACACACCTTGCCTTTCCTTTATATCCTTTGAGATAACATGACAAAAATATTAAGTACAAAGGGCCAGTACCTAGAACTTTGAATGATGTCCTAATCCCATCTGATTGACACCTGATTGTTCGAAGACGTTAAAGGGCCCCTCACCAGGTTTGACAATTTTGAGCTAACGAGCGCAATGCATACACTGGGCGTTCACGATCACGTCTGCCAAAATTTGCAACGCTACGCGCCGCGGAAATGGGTTAAATTTCAAGGTGAACGCAGCTTGCCCTTCCTCTCGCGGGCGCGCGCTTTAGAGAATGAGGCGATGACGTACATGAGAAAATGGCCCTACGTAGATGGTAGTGCTGTGACGTCGCTCCTCTACGTAGACGACCGCGCTCTGACGTCGCCAAGAGTAGCACGTGACGCTGCGATAATTATTTGACACGACATGTGTAGTTTGTGTAATTTGTTGCTTGAATAGATTAATAAAACTTCAGAGAAATAGAGATACACAAAGGGAATGTGTTCGTCTTTTTCATTTTTTTTTTTTGTGAATTGCAGCGAGATGCGGGGCTAATGTTTCTCCCTTTCCCATGCGTTCGTGTCCCCGCGGTTAACGCATCGAGCAGACGCCAGCCCTGGAAACGAAAGTAATTGTCTGGCGCGTTCGAGCGCTCATTATGGTCATTTATTCTACCGCGTCCAAGTAAACGTTAATGCGGCACTGGCTCATGATACCGCCACTCTCGTGCTCGTACAAATGTCTCAACTTTCATGCCCGTCCCGCAGAAACAGGCAGTATACCACAGAGAACGCCGACAAAACGCCCACGGCCGCTACATAAAAGAAAGGTAGCGGCTGTGCAACGCCGCTGGCGTGCTCGGGCTGGCTCGGGCACGTCATGCGCACGTGACCATGCATGCGCATTGCGTGTTCATGCAGAATGTTTCATGCGTACGTGTCAAGTGAAGAGGGCAGGGAAGGGATTTGGCTTGCGAAGGCTACACCGGGCGAGTGGCAAGGGTTTGAAACTCGCCTCCTCGCATCACGGTTTCGCGCCGCTACAAATTATTACTTTTCGCAGCTCGTAAGGAACCGATTTGAAAAATTCTTGCGGCATACTGCTGTTCATTCGGCGCACAACAACTTCCAGCGTCTAACTAAAATTTGCTATGTGGCCTGGTGAGGGGCCCTTTAAATATTGCATCTGTACCCTATTGAAAATCATGGGTTCGTGGATGCTGGAATTCTTGGTGGATAAGGTGGAAACAATAGTGGTCAAGGTGGAAAGAATAGTGGATGCAGTGGAAGCTGTGGTGGTCAAATGGCTGATGATGGCGAGAGTGGAAAAAATGGTGGCAGGTGGTGGTGGTGGTGGAGAGCTTCTTTTGGTGTTAAGTGGAAATGCTGGCTTATGGAGGCGAGCAAAACATGTTTTGGTGAATGGCTTGGTGAACAAGCTGGATGACAGTGGCATGCTGAAAGTGCGAGTGACATTATGTGAAATCACTGTCACTGATAATGTTTTCCTGTTGAATGTGCAGAAATATGTTTAAAGTTCAAAGAAGCCAACTCCGATCATTAAGCTTTCCAGCCCGCTTTTTTTAATTCATGCGGCGTCAATCACCGCCTCAAAATTTGTGGAGTACAGCAGCCGTGAATGTTTACATTTTGCGCACGCACTTATCTGGCTTACGTCCGCGATGTGCTGCTGCATTGTGATGTTTACAAGTCTAGAAGTGTCTGTGTGAACAGCGACAGTAACTGTGTTACATCGCCGCGCAGTTGCCCAGAGGTAAATGAGCCCTGCCAGCGGGTAGACCAGAAAACAGCCGCCGCTTGATACCGCCACGCTAGAAACGCAACTCTGGCAATTCTTGCACACTCACTTACCTCAGCGGCACTTTAAGGTAACAGTGAAAATGCATGCGAAGCTAAAATGCAGAAACGTTTACCTTCGGCCTGCGTCGAGATAAGCCTCACCAAGTACACTCAAAGAAATTTCCGTATTTAGGAACCAAGAAAGCGGATACAGTATCCAGGAAAAACAATGACTCCAATCCTTCGCAAATATGATGGACATAGCACACTTAAAACAATAATTTTTCGCTGAATTCTGCAAAACAGAAGCGTCTCCTCCTTCACGACGAAAATCAGCAGCAAGTAGTGACTTACAATACGGAATGACTCCAATACTTCGCGAATATCATGGACACAGCACACGTAAAACAATATTTTTTCGCGGAATAGTGCAAAACACAAGCGTCTCCTCCTTCATGACAAAAATCGGCCGCAAGTATCTCTTGTAATACGGATGACTTCCAGGAATTCATACCAACATGGTCGTCGCATACCATCGCTGCGACTACGCGTTTTGCACCTCTGTTATTGCACGAAACTATTTGATCCCAAACGGCAGTTCAGGAGGCCATCGCGGAAAGAGAAATCCATTCGACATATCAACCGAGGGGGCGCACATGGGCGCACTGCGATCGTCACTCGTTGACTCATTCGTCCACGGCAGCTACCCCCTTAACGGTTAACCCTAACGCCGTACGCACGAAGCGGGACGGCGGGACCATGCTGGAGCTGCTTTTTTCATACGCTCTACGTCTTCGAGGTGAGTGATTGACTTCCCATCTTTTCGCCTTTGTGGTTGTAGATCGTGCCGCTAAAAATCGATCTGCTGTCATATGCTCACGCTCAGCAATATCTGAGACGAGGCCGCCTCGAGTAAAGGCGGGGAATTGTGCGGGTTACGCCAACGTTTTCGTTAAACTTTGATCCCCGCACTACGCAGATATAATTAGTATGATTCTTACCCTTGCGGATTGTACCGTGCATGTTTTTTGAGGCGGAGTTCAAAGTGAGCGCACAAACTGCAGCATTTACGGAAATCGCGGAATGATCGTGTAGGTCGTGTTTACAACTCGAGCTTGTGGTTTTCGTTTCGCGCTGATAACTTCGCCGCAGTTGTCGCATTACGCTTTATTCTGCGCCTGCACAAGGAATTAAGGACAAGAATATTGCGATTGCCAGCACTGTTCAGGCTTGTCAGTGCCGGAGCGCAGCCGCTCCATGTGTGTGTCTCTCCGCCGTTAGGTGAGCCTCTGTTTACACTGCCCATATGCCGCTGCTCCGAAAGACGAGACGATCTACCGTGAAATCGTGGCGCGCTGCAGCCTTCACGCGTGTGATCACCGTCGGGCGAAAGTGCATCTCCTCCGCGGTGTCTGATAAAAGGCACGAGAAGCCCCAGAAGGGAACTGTAAACTCAAGGGAACTCAAGCAGCATGTAATTTTTTGCGGAAAGCTATTTAAAACCACGGCTCGTGAAACGCGTTGTCAGAAAATCTGTGTTTCCTTAATTAGGTTAGGACAAAATTTCCCCTGTACAACGATGGTAGGATATTAACTTAAATTAAGTTTTACAAACTTTTACGCTTTAGTGGTTTTTTTATACTTCCTTTATATGGGCAATATGGTCTATATTGGTGATTTTTTAATACAAAGATAACATTCAGTGATATGTGATAGTTTTATTAACTCATTGTCAGGAAGTTTTACTGTAGGTAAAAAATAATTTGAGATGTATATAGTGTGAAATAATGCGTACAGCTGGCGACAAATTTGCAAAAAATGTTTGTTTTTGCACATGTTTGGTCGTGAATTTACCATTGAGGTCGCCCTAGTAA
Source organism: Rhipicephalus sanguineus (assembly GCF_013339695.2). Lineage (NCBI taxonomy): Eukaryota > Metazoa > Arthropoda > Arachnida > Ixodida > Ixodidae > Rhipicephalus > Rhipicephalus sanguineus. The sequence continues at coordinate 53,931,437 of NC_051182.1, forward strand.
AAATATGGTAAATAACGCATTTACTAGTAAGCTTCATTGGCTACTGATTGAGAAAGTTTTATAAAATAATGTAGTGCTTTAAGCGAGAAAAATATTTTTGAACTTGTGTTCTGCCAGTCTGTGTACTTGCGCGTGTTTGTACCTCGTAGCAATCCATCCTAGCGGGCGAGTACAAGCAGCACGGACATGTGGAAGATTTAGACACGATAAGCAGCTTTGTCCGTGCTTATTTCAGTGATCTACTAGTGCATCTTAGCCTGAGCCAACGAGAAAGTCAAACCATACTAGAGTGAATGTGGTCGCCACATGCAGCTCTCCGCTAACGGCCCCATTAGTGTGCTTTTACAGCACCGGGAAGTAATACCGATGTTTGGAACACCCCGTTACCTATGCGCTAAGATTTAGAAGTGGGAAGGACACTACGATTAGGAAAAAGATCTTATAAAGATCAAAAACAGGATAAGATGCAGTCATGAACCAACACATTCATATTCAAGTGACCATGTTTTACCATTGACCATGTGTTGGTTCATAACTGCAACTTATTCACCATGCAACATATCCTTTTTTTTATTTTGATAGATCCTTTTCTTAATCATAGTGTTCTTCCCGCTTCTCAATCCTAGCGTATAGGTAATGTGCTGCTGCGTAAGCACACTGTGCGAGCAGTCGGCGGACAGCTGCACGTGGTTAAACGCACTTTAAGTAGGGGCTGGATTTCTTGTTTACTCAGGCTAACACTCAATAGTAAACCATTTAAATAGGCACGTACAAAGCTGCTTATGTTGTCAAAATGTTCGTGTCCGCGCAGCTTGTACATGCCGCTGGGACGCATTGCTACGAGGTATAAACACGCGCAAGCACAGAAACTGGCTGAACACTTCAAAAATATTTTTATTGCTTAAAACAAAAAAAAATATTTTATGAAGGTTACTAGTGATTGCGTTGTTTACCATATTTTTACTAGGACCACCTCAATGCTAAGTTTACGACTAAACATGTGCAAGAACAAACTTTTTTGCAACTTTGTCGCCAGCTGTACACATCATTTCACACTATATACATCTCACATTACTTTTTACCTACAGTAAAACTTCCTGATAATGAGTTAATACAGACTCTCTGCTTCATATTTCTGCATCCACAAGTAAACTGAATATCAAGTTTTACGAAGTTTAGGTGTCTGTGTAAGCTTGACTTGTGATGTCACTGTATGTCATGTACTTGAGGAATGAACAAAAGAAGGGACTAAAGGGCTCGTTTTTCTTTGTTAGACAACCTTAATGACAACTAACAGGCAGTCAAGCCAAGAAAAGTATTGGGGACGTTATTTGTATGCCACCAGCAGGTACCAAATATGCAAGCTTCGAATAATGCATCCGATGTCCTACCGATTGAGCTACGGCAACGGTCTTTCTCCTGGCCATTTTATCGAGTGTATCTGTGTTTATCGGTCGATGCTGGCAGCACGTTGTCTTTTTGTCCACTTTAAATTTTTTGATTACTACAAATAACATCCCCTATAGCTTCCTTGGCTTGATTGTCTGTTGGTTCTCATTAATGTACTTGAGGAAGACTTTTCGTTTCATGTAAAATCTGATGAGGCGCCCTCATTTTTACGATTACGTTGGTCACGTTCACTGAGGCTGAGGCCCTCATTGGAGCATCACCATGAAAAACAGATTTCACCCTAAACGAAAAGTCTCTCAGGTACAATCGACCACAAAATAATACGGGCCACACAAGTGTGTGATGAAATTGCCGTCTACACTGTCTAGGGGCGAGCCATCCGCTTTCGAGAGCATAGCTGTGGCCACGCATTCTCCAGAGCAGCACTCTTGACAGCAGATGGCTCACCACTAAACAGCGCAGATGGCAATTTTGGCACGTGCTCCCATGGGCCATATTATTTCGTGGCCGACTGTACGTGAATTATAGTGACATCACAAGTCAGACATCCACCTAAACTTAGTGCATATTCAGTTCATTTGTCAATGAATCACTCCCATTCCTTCGATGTATGAGTAACCGAAACAGGAGGCAAAAGTTCTCTGTCTACCACAAGCAAACACATTCACACCGCTACGTGCATTTCAGTTTGAGCCATCCGGTAAGTCAAAAGCATGAGTTGTCAATAGCTTATTCAGAATAAATGAAACGCACTGTAAGTTAGAATCTGACAGAAGCAAATGAAGTGTGATTTTCACTGAACCCCCCCCCCCAAAAAAAAAAAAAGAAACAGCCTGCCCACATCTCTTCCTTCATAAGACAACCTGGCAGAAAGAAAGCATGTCCAAGAACAATGCTCAAAAACAAGTATCTTGTGTTAATTTATCTCTCCCCTATGTATAGGTACCAGTGCAGTCATCCGCCGAATTTTAAAGAAAGATATAAATATCATCCTTCTACTGACCCCCAAAATCCATGCTACAACATATACAGTAATACCTCGTTAACCCGAACTCGCATATCTCGAAAAATCGGCTAATCGAAATTTTCTCGCTACCGAACGATTTCCTATAGGTGCAATGTATTTATTGCCCTTCATCTCGAAGTATTTCTGTGCCCACTTTCGGTTATCTCAAAATCTCGACTGAGAATGGAACCAAAACTTCGCCGTCGAACCGTTTCACAAAATACTAGCGGCAAAATGTCATACGTTTCACAAGGTTCGCGCAAGGCTGTCGCGTTTACGACGAAGTGGACACTGTTCCCGAAAGTAAAGTCGAAACCTAGCGGCATAACGACTTTGTCGAGCAACCCTGTGTCACGTCATGTGACGCTATAGACGTGCACATAAGCAGGCCCTGCAAAATAGCTCGGGTCGTACACGTTTTGTTTACCGTCAGAGATGCGATTTCAGCATTTCATTTACGCAAGGCACGTCGCGTGGATTTTTTCGTCGCTCGTGCGATGTGGTGAGGATAACGCCACCAAAAGCCAAGCAAGTCACTGATGCTGCAAAGAAAGGTAGCACTAATCAAAGAAGCGGATTCGAGGCTCGAAGTTCCGGACGTCAAAACGGCGCTGATTGTGTGGTTGCACCGTGCGAGAGGTGCCCCTTCGAGTCACAACATTGACAGAGAAGGCCGATTCTCTGGACTTAGTGGTGGGCTACACTGATCTCGCCTGCAACATCGACTGGTTTGACCATTTAAGTGAAACAACTTAACGTCACGCACGGTGATCGCGGCAGTGTCGACGCAGCTACTCCAGGGGTGACGACATCAGCTGAGACAAGAAATGTGTTTCGTATGATGCGAAAAGTGCAGCGGTGCGGATGATCGCCACATGCGGTGTGTTAAGCAACTCGAGAAAGCTTTGCTAGGTGCAAGTGTTACTGCGAGGCAGTGCCGAAAATACAAAGGCAGCGCCGAAAAACACAGCTGGTTGACAGCTCTGGTATGTCATTATTTCTCTTTAAGTTCTTTACAAAGAGTCAGTTAGGCCCTCCTGTTAAGAAACTGGTCCGTAGTGATAACGTTTTTAGATACGACTGGACTTCTCAACAGAATTTGCGCAACTTTGCTTATCTCAAAAATCTGCTTAACTCGAAGTTCACTAGGGTAGCTTGTTTGGGCTTGTTGGTTTGGCATGACACAGGTTGAAAGCGCAAAAGACGAAGACAGAGAAGAGGCTTGACACACACGGGCACGCAGCGCTCGTGTGTGTCAAGCCTCTTCTCTGTCTTCGTCTTTTGCGCTTTGAACCTGCTTAACTCGAAATTTGTTCTGGTTCTTACTACTTCGAGTTAACGAGGTATTACTGTAGAAGTAAAGGGGTTATCTACCAAACCAGTTGTTCAGACTGACAAGCAGCATACAGTGGGAAAAAAAAACAAAAAAAAACAGCAGGGGCATCATCACAACAATGATGTCAGAACCTACACTTGACAACGCGACGCCTTAGTCAAACATTGAGAGTAGGCAAGCCACAAAATTGGTTTCTGAGAAGTAGTTGCGTTCTTTCTCTTCAGTTCTATTTGAAGTTGAAAAGGCGCGACCTACCATCTTCGTTCTCACTCCCTCTTCGAAAGGATCACAGTTGATACCTTAAAATCCGGATTGAAATGAACCAACTTTTTTTTTTCAGTTAGAGACGTATCACTTTTAATCATTTCTGAGTGCACCATGCTTTGCAGTGGAAAACAACATCTGCATTAGGAATTGAGTTTGCTTGCAAAGGGTTCTGTTGCAGTTCAGTATCAGAATTGCTAAGCACTGTTCAAAGGCCGACACTGTTTTGGTCTTTAGAACTGTGGTGTATCTCTTTAGAGCTATTATTTACCTCTAAACTGATAAACCAACCAACCAAACTGCCTTTAGAAGCAGTTTGGTTGGTTTATGAGCGCAAAAATATTTTGGGTGCCGAATGGTAAAGTTGCTTTCATCATTGCAGAAACAGCAGTCCTGCCTCTCTTCAATATCTGAAGAGCACATTATGCTATCAAGAAAATGCTCACTGCTGAAACAGCACCACACGTTAACAGCAAGCGGAAGAGTAAGGTATCTGCAGTTCAAGCAGTGCAAAGGTAACAACTCGACGTGGGTAATCTATTGCTTGCCTGTATTTCCCAACCAAAACATTTGTATGCATTTTAGGGCTTTTACGTTGTTATGCAACATTGTTGCACGACTAGTGCAGCCGATAAGCAGCTAACAGCTGCGCCAAATTGTACTGAAAGTGGTCTTTCCTGCTTTTCCTCTACCAAACAGCATTTTAGACAAAAAATGCTCCAAGCTTACACCATAGACGCACAAAAGCTAGCCAACTCGTAAAATTTAATTGAAGACCTAAAGCATGCCATCATTGTCTTGGTGATAAACTTGAGGGGTCATAGTCACGAACATGGCCGGTGCAATCCATAGCACCTGCAGGTTTAATTATGTTGCGTTTCTCTCTGGCTGGAGTTTTAGTGTTCTGATGCTGCGCAGCTATTTTTCTCGTGCTACTGTGATGGCGAGCCTGATAAAGAGGCTTTTCAGGTGAAAAAGCAGCTTCAGTGAATGTTTCGTTGGAAATTGTTTAGCATAGTAGATGACAGTGCAGCATCATTGTACCCAACCCCTGGCTTCAAGAAAAAAAAGAAGGAAGCCTAACCACTGCTGCCTATGGTTGCAATTTAAGGAGCTTTCATACAACACAATGCATAGTTGTCAAGAATAAACTTTGCGCATTACAGGTGAAGAAACGTACTATATGCCCTCATTGTAACTATGGCTCAGTTGTGCACATACTGAGGCATGTTCTGTATTCATAGTTACTCTTAAATCTTATTTGTTTTTATGTTTGCTTGCTTGCTGCATGCCCGATGTGTAAGCATGCTGCAAGTACAAATTCTAAAAATGGCTTTAGACCATGATATACCCATGGAGAAGAGCAAGCTATTAAAATTGAATGAAATTAGCCTGCTCATTTAATTTCGAAAGCAATGTTGATACAAATATAGCCTGACCTGCCACATATGGTATGTTGACTATTTTAATTCATGTTGAAACTGTATGGTAAGTCTGCATCTCACACTGCTTCTGAAGTGGTTTTTGTTGTGGCAGATCAGCTTTTTTAATACATCAGTATGTGTACTGAAAGGTGATGTGCCTGTTTCACCACTGCAACAGCTCTAAGATGATGATGTGTTTCAAAACGCCCCGGTATTCTGAAGTGAAACCACTTGAGAATATCTTGCCTTCCAACTTTCTTACACATAATTCCATCATCAAAGCACACTCCATGTGGTGCTTTGCTACCTTGAATAAGTGTGCATCTATTAGCTACAATTTACTTGTGTCTAACATGCATTTGTAGTTTTCCATATGTGTCTAGTTACCCTTTGTTCAACAAAAAGATAGAATAAAGCAGAAAAGTGGCAGGTTAACTAGCAGAACTAGTCATAGCACAAGTCTGGTTGGAAAGAGGATATGGCAACCATAACAGGGGAAGCCTGTGTGGATATGTGGTTACATATAGCAATACAAAATGTATTCTGTTCTACTTGAAAAGGAAAAAGTTAATATTGTTGCTTTAAAATGTAAAACAATAAAAGAAAATCAGATGGCTATAGTTGCTTCTTCGTGCATTCAAGTGTGAGGATGACATGCTTTTGATAGCAGAGGCAGCTCTGCTCCCACTTTTGAAGGAAAGTGGGTACCTTTGATCATTTAATGAGTACTACCACACAGGCTGCTGTACCACAGGGCTCCGGCAGCAGTTATCCGTAGTGTGATGTCTGAAAGTGTGCACCAACTTCGAGTTTCCACTAACTCTCCCAAGTAACTTATTTTGTTACAGTGGCTAGATGAAACGTTTGTTTGATTAACACCATTTCTACACAAAGGAAATCAAGTTTTGTAGCCATTGTTTGAGCTTATGGTGCTGTTGTTTTGCGACAGGTGTTCCTTCTAGATCGGATGGAGCTTGGAAGTATTTCAAGACGTTGCAGCTCAGGTGCCCATGGGCCAAAGGGCCTTCATTGTTGCAAAAGATGTGTCGCCGGCAGACGCTGCTGTGCAAGGTATGCCAAAATTGCTTTTAACATGCAGTTCTTGACATAAAAAAGGTACATTGCAAAAAAAGCAGGAAGGAAATGCATATGCCCACACAAGAGCTGTGTGGGCTCTGTATTTTGTGGTCACGCGTCTTTTTTTTTTTTTTGTTACCTCACCAAGCAAAGAAGGCAGTCATTATTGCAGTGCTCTTTTTATGGCATCGGGCTAATTGTGGGCTATGAGTACTTCCATATTACGGTTCGGGATCTCATGCGACAATTTTTTACCAGAGTTGGTTATGCGTAATAATGGACCTTCTCCATCTTGCTTATGTGGCCATACTACAGTTCAGTAACACATGCAGAGTGCATGGCAGGCTTTATCATTAAAGTGTTGTGTATTCACTGAACTGCATGCAGCTTAACAGCTGAAGAAATTTAGTTGTAGTCTGGAAATCATACCCCTCACCACCAGCCGGCTCAGTGGCCTATTGGTATTGTCGCTTGTCTGCTGACCTGAAAGACGTGGGTTCTATTCCGCTGTGATGGTTGCAATTTGACGAAGGTTAAATGCTAGAGGTTCATGTACTGTGTGATGTCAGTGCACATTAAAGGACCCCAGCTGGTCGAAATGATCTGAACCCTTCCACTACTGCGTCTCTCATAGCTTCAGTCGCTTTGATACATTAAACCCTACAAACCATACCCATCCTCACTGCATTTGTGGATGAACTGGTTCTACCATCTGAGCTGTCGTGCTATCTAGGCAGCAGCTGTGTGAAGATACGTTGACGGATGATTTTAAACAATGTCAGTGATTTTGGACAAGTGATCGGCTCCAACTAATAAGCTAGTGCACACCTTTGCTCCTAATATAAATCTAATATAAATTAATCAAACTAATAATCTACGGCAGACACTGTTTGTTGAGGCAGTAAATGAGGCCAGCATGGTAGAGAGGGGCAGCATCAATTGTTCAGGTTCGTGAACTTCAAAATTTTATTAAAAAAAACATTCTTTTCTCCTGTAGTAGTCACGCATTCCATTGGTGACCATTGATTGGGCCTTTATCTTCAGGTTGTCTAAGATAGACAAGAGTTATGAAGCATTGAGTCAGTTAAATTAACATAGATTAGTATTAAGTATGGATTGTGGGTCACTTGGGAGTGACAAATAGTGACTGAAGGATAGTTCTTAGGCGATAATCTTAGTTATTATACATAGAATGCCTGTTTGTGTCATGTTTATTAAGTATATATATTTAATAGGTTGCTATACCTGTGCACTGACCTTTGCTATTGTGCTCTGTCAAAAAGCCTGTCTTTGGCGTGGTCTCAATATCCTAATGTGACATAATGCCTACTATTACAAAAAGCTGTTGAGAGCTCGCAAGCAGCCACCTTGTCTTGTAGGGGTGTCCGAATATTCAAAAATTTCGAATAACAAATCGAATAATCTTCATGCGAATCGAATAGTGTGTATTGAAAATACCAAATAGTTTTCGAATAGTTTTCAAATAATCAGCATGGGCGGGAAAACCCCGCAGTAACTATGCATTGCAACTGCCAGGGGTCATTTTTACTTATTTTTACAATTGAATTACCAAGGTACATGCAGCTTCAGCTTTTAACGGTCTATCGACACTGTATTGATCGTCGGATAAAGGCGCGTTTGCTAAAAACTGCAGTGTCACAGAAGTTAATGTGTCGCCAACCCACTATCATCACCATGAGATCGGTCATGAGACTGTGGGGATGACGGCTGCATTCGGATTCAGAAGTGCAATTTTTGTACGTGTTTACATGACTGACAACAGACACAATGTTATGTTGATGTAAACTGCTCTTGCAGATGCAGTATTCAACCATGATATTTAGCTGCCTTTGGTGCCAAGGCCCATGAAGTGAATACCAGTTTGTGTGTTTCACTAAATGGTTAGCTGCATGGGTGATGTTCAGTTCATTATTGCTTAATTCTTATGCCACACTTCAGTTTTAATAAAAGGCTGATGACAAAGTGGCACCTTGAATAATGTAGTGACTGCTGTATTTCATTGTATAGTTACAAAATCTCCTGAATGCTCTAGTTGCTGATGCATACGCGCTTACCTCAGTTTACATAATTGTAATAGTTTTCGTCGGTTAAAAGTAATTGAATATTTCTTGAAAATAAAATGTTACGAAATTTCAGAGCTGTTTTGAAAATGGTTGCTTTACTATTCGAATAGTACTCGATTCGGTTCTAAAATTGACTATTCGCACATTCCTGTTGTCTTGTGTACTGCAAATTTGGCAAATTTTATACATGACAGTTTATTTCAGCAGAAGCTTTTGCTTTCACACAACAGCTGCTTTTCTTGCACACTTTCAAGCCGACATCCAATTGTCATAAATAATTCCTAAATGTAATGTGGTTTACATGATGGGTTGCAATAGCGATCACATTTCGTGACAAAATTGGAAAGCCCTTATTCTCTTCAGGGAGAACTCGTTATGAATCTGACAGGGCGAGTGATCTGCTCACGTTGGCTAGTGAAGTATTTCTAAAGCCCAGATGCCCTTGCTTTCATTATTCTGTTGCATACTTTTAACTTAAGACACTTGTTCTAAACATACTGGATTTTTAAAAGTACTTCTGGTGTTTTCATGGGATATACTTATTATTCACATTGCAGTAGAAGGCACGAAAATAAAGTTGAAAAGTGGTGCTCTTTACACATTCGCATGGATTAAATCAAAACACAGTACAGCGAATTCCATGCTCTGTGGGAATAGATTTTATGCGAAGCAGTCAGTGAGAAGCTGCCCATGCTGCATTTTTTTACTCTTTGAGCCAAGCATTACTAGGCTGATTGACGTCTTTGTGTGAATTGAGTAGCTGTAGGCATATCGAGGGCTTACCAGGCATGTTGAGTGCACTGATGTCTAAGGAGTAGCTTATGTTATGATGCAATGTCGGCACTCACGTTAAAAGCACAGTCATCAGGTTGCACGCCACCAGGGTTCAAATCCATCCCAAACTGATATTTATCGTTTCCTTTCATTGGGATTTTTTTTCTCTCTGAGAAGCCGTTGACACCAGCAACATATTTTCTCTGCCGCGGTCTCCTTAGTGCTATCACGTTAAGATTGCCAAAGTGCATTCTTTCCTTTCCTAGGTTAACGAACCGTGAATCATGTGGGGCACATACCCACATTCCACAGGCCGTGGTGTGCAAGTATGGCCACACATGACTAAGGGAAAGGGTTTCATGACGTATTGGACAGGCATGTCACATTATTCATGTGAATGGGCCACGACACTGAAGTTGCGATGTCGCACTCACCATTGATGTTCTTTCAGGTGCTGCTTCTATTGTTCTTGCGCCAGCTGTCACCCATCACGCCGGCACCACTACGACTGGTTTTGCCACAAGCGTCTTGGTGTCCTGATGTCGCAGAGAATTGTTGTGTGACCACATCGTCAGCAAAGTATGAAGCATCATCATTTCCACCGCATCCCGCCTCGCAATTCTGGATGGTACAGCGTTCTCCATTCAGCAAGATGGAACAGTCAGGTGACCAAGCAGCTCATAAGCACACCTATTTCTTCAATGCATGGGGCCTTGGCACTGCAGTTACGATGCCATGCTTATTGTTGACGTTCTTCCAGGTTAGTCAGTACCATAGGTCGGCAAACTCACTCATGTGTCGACTCACTCAGACTCGTATCGAGACGTGAGTCTGAGTGAGTCTGTATGAGTAAAGTTTTGCAAGTCTGAGTCCGAATGAGTTCGGTTGAGAAAAATTATAGTGAGTCTGAGCACGAGTGAGTCCGGTTGAGGAAAATTTTGGTGAGTTTGAGTCTGAGTGAGCCCTAAGGGCAAAATATATTGTATGAGTGAGTCTGAGTGAGCTTCACATTTTTTGCCGACCTATGGTCAGTAGGAAACACACCGGTACCATGAAGACGATGTTTCCCTTGTTGTGGTGTTGTCGCTATTGAATTGTTTGAAATGGGCTCGTGCTGCCTTTTTTTTTTCGAATCAAACATTTATTTTGCATAGTATGGTTACAATGTGAAGGATATACAGAAGAGGCTCCCAAGGTCAGGAGAAAGTGCTAGTACTCTCTGTACATGATTACTAGATACAAATTACCAAATACCTTGACGTACCTTTGACTTCTACTTCTTGGTAGCGACGTTGAATCAAACCCTAAGCCTAGGACTAAGGCATAGACGGACGAATTAAACAATTTGACTTTTTCTGTCCCACATTTGTAAACTAGCTGCAATACAGTCCTGGAATCATTGAATAAGTTCCTTAACATTCGTATTACCCTGGGAAATGACTTGGACACAACATGTTGCTGAATTAGAATCGAAAATCGCAGCGGTGCCATCTGCACAGCCATTATTAACGGCTAATTTAGAAACATCTAATGTGTAAGAAGACATCTGGTGTTATTTTTTATGGTGTTCCAGATATTGGCAATGAAATTTGCACGTCTTTAGAGCAACTCATGAGCGATTTTTGTAGCAATAGGCTTAGTGTCGTACAGTAGCCAACCATTCATTCAGACTCGCTGGGAATCATTGAAAAGTCAGACAAATCGAAAGTCCGAAAAAAGAAGGATTTGCTAGAAGAAAAAAACACCCTTATTAGCCCAGTGGCTGGAAAAACTTGTCAATGTACGTCTGTACACACATTTACACACACACACTCGCAAACAATTCAGCTTGTATTTCAGCCAGTATTTGGCCATCGCTGTAGGCTGTCATTAGCGCTGCGTTAAATTCGCATTTCATTGCTATGGTGAGGGCGACGCGTCATCATCGGAGTCACTGTCCACCTGCGCTGGTTCGAGAACCCGACGCGTCATCTCAACATTGTCCAGCTCGGTGAAAACTTCCGAGCAACATCGGAGTGACGTTGGCCACCTTCCACCTGACGAATAATCGCTGCTTTTTTGCACCATCGGCAGTGTCTTACAGTTGCCACGTTTATTCATTAGTCCTGACCACGCAGATGAACGGGTGGCGTCAGAGCCATCCCAGCAGATCAGGCCTCACACGCCAAGCAACAAATGAGAGAGTGAGATGCAGATGAGGCCTAGCCGCAGAAACAACAGAAAACACAAACCCTCAAATGCCAAAAGGAAACGATGTTGGGCTACCGCATTTATTCGAATCTAAGCCGATGTTTTTTTCGAAAAAACAATGTGCGAAAGTGGGGGTTCGATTTAGATTCGAGTATAGATTCGAGTACAATGATTAAGGTTTTTTTTTTCTGGCCTTGCGAAATTCGGGGGTCGGCTTAGAATCGGGGCCGGCCTAGATTCGAGTGAATACGGTAGTTGGTGTTTCAGTGCTCGTGCTGTCATTCTCTCTTCGTCCGTCTTGTGAGTGCTGTCATTCGCTTCAGACATCAAATTGATCAAACCATGAAACGGCACACCACAGCTGTGGCCACACACACCGAGCCAGTGCCAACCGAGCTGACTCCGAGCGTGGCTTGGCGTGCGGTTTGGCCATTGTAGCCATTCAATCAATACTTGACTGGCTAAAACCCAAAGGCAACCATTACACATAGCCAATAAACATAGCCGTCGACACCGGCAAATGCAATTTCTGCATGGATTTTGACGCTGGCACGACCTCCAGCCATAGCCAATGCAAACTTCGAGTGCTGGCAGCATAGTAAAAGTACTGTAAACATCGCTGACATCTTGTCATTGCGTTTGATGGCGTACCCAAACAGCCAGTAGGAGTCCGAAAAATCAAACAGCACACAGTGGAGCATCCAAATTTTCCACTGAGAGTGTGCATTACTCCTTGTGGGACGAGTTGCGGTGCCGCAAAGGTGTTCGACTAAACAGCGACTATACTTTCGATTCTGATAGCTTCAAGCTCAAGAACACAAGCTTCGGCGCCTCTCATGATTATTCCGAGGCCGTCCAGACTAATACTTGTGCACACAGGCACTTTTGAATGGCCGTTCATTCGAAGGCCATCAAAACACCACAACTCTATTGACTCGATGGAGTTGTCACGCTTCTACAATGCAGTTTTGAAGGGCTGTTTCTCTCAAAGATTGCATGGTGCTGTGGATATTTATTTTCGTATTCTTGTCTTCGAAAGTTAAATAATAGAAATCTGCTTAAAAGCATGGATATGTCTGTTGTTTTTGTTTAAACATTTTAATAAATTGTTTATTCGTAGTTATGAATACATATTTAATTTTTTAAGTTGTTGAGCACCGAAACTGTGGTGAACGATACACGGCAAGACGACATGATGAAGACAAGCACATTGCTGTTGAAAATATGTGCAGTTCGCACATTTAAAGTGGCGAATATACTTGATTAAGTAACGCTCACATGTACTGCTTTTAAAGCATACTGGTTAGATTTGTTGTTTCTAATCGGGAGTACGAGCACACTGTGAACGAGAGGGCACGTTCGCGCTATTTCCGCTTGCGCTGCTGAATGCTTATCGACATTTCAATAGAGTTGTGGTGTGCTTCGTTGGCTTGATAGACTATTGACACGACGGCCTTTGAAGCGTCCTGTGTAGCAGCTCAAGCTTGACCACTGAGTCAATAGACTACCGGTTGGAAGCTCTTTCAAATGCCCGTGTGACACGGGTATAAACTCTATCACTTAAGGCACTACACAAAATCAGTAAGGAAAGACGGTGGCTGCATTTGCCTTACCTTTAATAAGCATTACAATAACAATGTGTGGGACAATGAGGCTGGTCGCATTGCTTGTCTCTCTCAACACTTCATGAAAGATAGACATTCTTCTATTCTGATCTCAGGTCAGACCCCAGTTTCACATCACTCAAAATGCTCAATCACTAAAACCGATAAATCCCTTTTTTCTTGTACACTAACATCAGACGTGCCATGTCAAAGAGTACCGAAATATTTTTGCTAATCGACTCATGTTGCACATCACTAATAGCATGGCTCACTGATGTTGTTCTGAAGAACTTGGTGTTTGTCAGCGAAACACATTACAATATATTTCGATGGGATAGATCAAATTGCAGAGGAGGTGGCGTAATCTTGGTGATAAATGATGACTTGTTGTAGATGCCATTAATTATTAGTTCAATTTGTTAATGTTTGTGTTTCTTTAAAATTCTGTTCAATTGATGCAATTATTGGTGGTATCTACTGTCACCTAATATGAATGATTTTTTTTTAGAATTTCATCGACTTCTGTGTGAAATATCTACACATTTCCCTAACTCTACTGTGTTCATATTCTGTCATATTCAGATTTTACTTTCCCTAATATATACTGGTTCACGCAATCCTTCACAGCAAGTGAGAGCGAAGCTCATATGTTTTTTTAGTCGTGTGTTGATTTTTTACTATTGCAACCTATTACTAATCCCACATGTCGCACATCAAGCACCGCCAACATTATTGACCTTGTAGTAACAAATAATCCTGATGTTTGTTCAAACATAATTAATTTAGAAGGCATTTTGGATCATGACGTAATAACAGGATCCATTATCAGTTCATTTAATAAAAAGAAACTGCTGCTAAACAAATCAGGTGTTGCAGCAGAGCCGACATAATTAACTGAATTGGATAGTTTCTCTGCTAAATTCATTATACGTTAAACCCCAGATATTATTATTATTAAGTTCATTATTCCTTGCACACTGTCAAGCAGAATTGGAATTTGTTTAAAAATAATCTCTCTAAACTTAGCCATGAATTCATGCCTCTCATATCCAATAGATGTAGCAGCAGCACACCATGGTTTAATCAGAGGTTGCGGCGGATGAATACCTAGAAAAAGTGATATTACCAGCAGACAGTAAAAAAGCAGTCTTTTAAACGAGTGGGAAAAGTATAAATGTGGCAAAGAGTCTCTCCTAAAGTACACTCAGCATCACTTTTTCAGTTGTGACATGTCATCTCTGTCAACCAACAACCCTCGTAAATTCTGGCACATTATAAACCTTAGCTTTCATCTTGACATCTTGCTTAGAGATATTAGCGGTGTCATCACTGATGTATGTGATTGTGCTCAGATTTTAATGACTCATCCTAATTAGTTTTTACCAATAAAGATATAAGCTTATTTCTTGAATTAAATACATTTCACGACATTTGCACCCCTGAAATAGTTCCTGATGAAGCGTATTTCAGCTTTGCTAAACAACTTTAAAATTACTAGTAGTTTGTGTCACCTCGGCTTTAAAAATAATTTGCTTAAAAGTACATCACAAAGCATTTGTTCTGTCTTGTCCTGTGTTTTCGCAATCATTGTCAAATGGGCTAATTCCTTATGACTGGCATTTAGTCAGGGTAATGTCTATATTCAAGTCAGGTGAACATTCCTCCCCACTTAACTATCGAGCCATTTCACTAACAAGCACCTTTTGCAAACTTCTCAAGAATGTCGGTCACAGCCAAGTAACTACGTCGAAGATCATAACATTATTTTCAAATATCAGCAGAGCTTTTGTAAGGGTTTTTTATGTGGCACTCAACCTCAACCTGCTGGCCTTTTTAACCACTTACATTTGTTGATGAGGTGGGCTCCCAGGCTGACGCAGTATTTCCAGATTTTTCTAAAGCTCTTGATCGGGTTCCTCACCATCGACTTTACTAACACAGCTTATCATTCATCCTAATGTGCTCACCTAGATTAAAGACTTTCTCTCTTCCGGAACTTTGTTCACCTCTGTTAATAATTCTAACTCTCATTCTGCTTATATGACATGTGGTGTATCCCAAGGAAGTGTGCTCAGTCCTCTGCTTTTTCTAATCTACATTAATGATGTGCCTGCCTGTGTAAAATGTAATGTTCGACACTTCGCTGCTGACTGTATGATTTACTGTAACATTACCAATCACACTGACCTGCAATCCCTACAAACTGACCTTAAACAGTTCTGATTGGAAACAAAACATGTCTTTCACTCGTCATGCAGCTCGCATTCCAACCACTTACATCCTCAATAGCAATACTGCAAAACTAACAAAATGCACTAGGCTCTCGATAATTCAAACTCGTGGGGACCCCCCAATGTTGTTTGAATTACCAGAAGTTCAAAAAGCACGTGTTTACAGCTTGAGAACAGTCAGTCGACAGGCATTTGTGAACAAGTAAATACAAGTGCGCCAAGCGTTGGGGGGAGGGGGGGGAGCCACTTGAGTGAGAGTTCATTGCATCACTACAAAGTGGTGTTGAGATGCAAAAAAGAGAGCATGTTGGATTGCCACTGTGGTGCGTCCATGGAATTGTCATTCAGACATAACGGGGGAAAAAACGGTGCAAAATTATGACAGGACACAAGACGAAGAAGGGACGACAACAATGCTGGCTTACAACTGATCCTATTTTTCGACATGTGGGCACATATATACCATGACAGTCAAAAAATAGAAAATTTTAAAAATAAAGTAACAAGGTTGGTGCCCCTATCTCTCATCAACATGCATCACCGCTGAGCACCACAAGCACGTGCTGTACATATCACCGACGGTTTAAAAAATCTTATATTTTTTTTTGTGAAAGGGTCACGGATGGCATGCTGACACAGTTAGTTTCTATACATTCTGTTTCTGCAGCTTCAGTTATTTCTCTGGTTGTATGATCTTTGTTTTTTGCTATAACTTTGTTTCTGAAAAGATTGGTTTGCAGCCACAATCCCTTCAGTGGAGGCCTAGATGGCCACTAATCGCACTGTTTACGTTGTAGTTATGCTCTCTTAATCATTCAGTAAGGCATCTTCCTGTTTGCCCTATATATTTTCCTAAACAGGACAGTGGGATTGAATAAACGACGAAACCATACCAAAGTGAATAGACATTACAAAGTAAACGAAACAGGAAGGCAGCAGCCTCAGTTGTGTTCCATAAAGCACGTAGACCTATATGTAAACTGTATTGAAGGCTTCATCAATTCAATCCCACTGTTGTGTGGAGGAAAATATATAGGGCAGAGAGGAAGATGCCTTAACGAGCGACTAAAAAAGTGACATAAGTGACAAGGGCGTAAGATGCAAATCATAACATGTATGCCATGTACGGTTTGATTCACATGCCACAGTCTTGGGACGCTTGCAGTCGTTTCGTTAAATGGATATGTACCAAAATTATTATGGGGTGGAATGACTCTATGACGAACAATAATTACAGGGGGAACGTGAATGCCTTCATTTGCCTCGAAAACAAAGAATGCGGTCTATGCAGCTCCTTGTTGACTGCTTTGCATTACATTGGTTCCCACAATGTGTGGAATCTGCCAAATTTTTGTGTGAAGTTCTACACTTTAGCCGCAGATTGAGGTTCCATGTATTATCTGTATCTGCATGTATTAGCGTAATGTACTCATAGAACTGCTAAATGAGCTCGCGCTATTTTGCTGTTGTACTTGCCTGGTGTGATTGTACTAACACGATATCTTTTTCTCTTTTCTTTTTCAGTGAACAAATCTGCGCAATACTGTTGCATTGTGGAAATCATACAGGTACCATGGGTGTTAAGAAGTTTTGATATTCCTTCTATGTAATATAAATTCGAGATTTAAAGATAATTAAATGAAATAAAGCTTCTCTGACAATTTTTATTTACACAATATGTTGAATGCCTTTGATGTATTTTGTTTTATAATTCTAGGACAATAAAGTTTGATTTCAGTGAAGATAAAACTTGACCTTGTCGGTTTTTAAGCATGCGAATTCACTTCATATATTCTTCGCGTTTGTTTTTTACATATACAGGGCTGGTCAAAAGTTCCCAGGCCATGCTGCCATAGGATTACGTGGGATAGCGACCTGCGAAATTTTGACTACCCCCGTATCTGCTGAAGATACATCTGATTTTTACGTATGCCTAATGTTGAACTTACAGAAAGCACATTAGCTTTTTACGTCCATTTAGTATCGGCAATACGAATAATGTGTGAGAAATCGTCCACGTAACAGAAAACACATTAATTTTTTACGTCCATTTAGTAATGGCATTACGAATAATGTGTGAGAAATGGTTCACGTAACGGCTCTTGTTTTGTAGCATCGGTTGCTTCATTTCTTGATTGCGGAGCGCTTCATAATAGCATGAATGGGCTTTACGTGCCATGGATTCTACGTCATCTCTGGTCTACCGTTTACCTTATGCGGAAGAGTGGTCGGCAGCATTTTACCTACAGGTTTTTCCGTATTCAAGGGCCTTTTTTTTTAAGAGTGTAGGACTTCCAACATCATAATCTACCACCATGATTTCCACCAAAGATTAGGCGTAGCGTACAGACCGAGTCCGTCTACGTGTCATCGGCGCTTCTGGCTTTCAGGATACACGATTCCGATGAGTACGAATGACCTTACAGCACAGCTGTGGCATCGGCCAACCAAAATTAAGCATTTTTTTCTTGTGTACGGTGTCCGCACAAGAAGCGATGAGCATAGATGCGACGCGCTTCCAGCAAACGCCTCCGGTGACCAATCGCCGCCGGTCGCACTCGCCGGCGCTTCTCTTACACGTATGAGAGAACATAGACTTCACAATTCGTACTCCTTACTGAACCAATATGATGGCATAATTTTCCCGCACACTGCACTTGTTTTTGGGCCAGCTGTTATGCAGTTGTAGCTAATGATGCAGCGTCAGATCAGTACGCTGGCACGGCTGCGCTGTACGTCGCGCGAAATAAAAAACATCCCAATACTCAATCAATTGTACACGCGTATTTATCGAACGAGATTAGAGTCGACATAAAGCCTCTGCATTTGTCGCCCTTTGGAAAAAGCGAGAAACCGCTATCAAACTTCGCAGTAGCATCCGGTTAACTATACCCGCTCCTCGCTCCACTTCACATTTTTATTGGAGTTACGTTGTGAATTATAAAGAAAGTTAGCGCTGTTGCCATTATCGATCGATGTGCCTTTAATTACCGGCAGCAGTTTGTTTTCGTTTAATAACAATGCAAAGTTTCGTAGGATGTGAAGATCGTGTCTCTCTTCAGTATGAGACATACAAAGCTAAAGCCAAACGGTGTATTAGTATGCTGACTAGCCATTTTGTAGGACGCAAAGCAAGTGTAAGCGCGGCATGATCGGCAGGCACGCCGAGCCATCACGGTCGACGAGGTCTGTCTTCCGAGAAGAAGCTGCTCAAGTGCGCAGTGTTGAGACTTTTGAGCCCGTTCCGGAGTGGCTTGCACGTCTGGACGCTTGTGTGTGTTTGCCTGACTTTTGAACAGCCTCTCACTGTAGGCAACACTGTGGGTGTTCTGCATGTTAAGGTAGTTCTAATGTGACGAAGTAGGTAGTGTGTTGTTCACAGCTATAACGGGTCATGTTTCCATGAATTAAAGAAAAAAACGAAAAAAAAGTCAGCGTGGCGTAGCGGTAGAGTACTCGGCTCGGGATCCGCAGGTCGCACGTCCGACTCCCGTTGGCGGAAGTTTTTTTTTTTTTTTTTGCTTACGGCTTTTTTTTCCTTTGTAGTAATGCTTTCTACATCGCCTTCTACAAAATTATTTATGTGTGGCAGCTAGGCACGATGGTCCTGACATTGTAGAGCCGCTTTACGCCCAGTTATTCTCCAGCATCCACACTCTAAGAAAAAATCGAGTATTTGGGGAGTATTTCTGCCGCACAACAATAATCGTCATCCACCTCGCGTACTTTCCTCGCGTTATCATCGCGGTCGCGGCATTTTCCGGTCACGAACGGCGCGCGCGTTATCAGCGCTACATAGCATTCTTGATAGGAAAGTGACGAGAGCCGGGTTTTCAAGAAAGAAAACGCGAGCAAGCCGGATGACGATTATTCTTGTGTGGCAGAAATACTCCCCAAATACTCGATTTTTTCTTAGAGTGCATCCTACGCCAGCATCCAGCATACACCATGTGCCACCACCTTCTAGCACCATAAACCACCATAATGATGGATGGTGGATAAATTTTCAGTAGGGTAGCGAAGCCTTGGAAATGACTAATGGGTTGCGCTCTCTTGCGCCTTCTCGTGGGTCGTCCTCTTTGGCTTTTCCCGCTCTCCTTCTGAATCTGTGTTTTAGGGGTGAAGCTCCTTATAGCATCACCTGGTCGGCCGTCGCTCCATGCGCCGTGTCCCCGCCGTCGCGTCTCCCGTATCATTCAATAGATGAAGCTGTCCCATAGAGATGCAATGCAGTGGTGGCTAACTTCAACGGTAGCAGCTCAGAACCAGTCGCTGTTCGGCGGGGCCTGAAGCAAGGATGCCCCCTGTCTCCACTTCTGTACATGTTGTACACGTCAGAAATGGAGCGGCTACTCATCGAGTCGGGTATAGGCTTCAGGCTCGCATTCACATGGGCTGGTCTTCCGGAAACGTGGACATTGCCGGCGCTGGCGTATGCGGATGACATTGTGCTGCTGGCCGAGAACGAAGCGTAGCTGCAAAGTCTAGCAATAACATGCGCCAAAAAACCTGGCGACACTGGGGCTTACATTCAACCCCGCCAAATCAGCTGTGCTTCGCTTCTCAGGCTCATCTGCCGACACACCAGAGGTGATGCTACCCAAGGGTGATCTCATCCCTCAAGCCGTACAATACAGGTACCTTGGAGTGATCCTAACCACGGAAGGTGACATACACGAGGCACATGAGAAACATTTGAAGATACCATCAACCCGTGCGTGCAACATCCTGCGACGGCAGTGTCTATGGGGATGCAACCGCTATGTGCTTGTTCGTGACCTGTGGACATCCGTACATGTACCGGGCCTGACTTTCGCAAACGCCATACTGTGCCTTTCCGCCAAAACAAGAGAGTGGCTCGAACGTGGACAGCGCGCGGTAGCCAGGCTAGCACTTGGCTGCCACGGGCGTGTTGCTGCACAGGCGATTCAGGGAGACATGGGATGGTCGGCGTTTGAGGCCCGCGAGGCACAGAGCCAAATCGCCTATGAGGCGCGCCACCGCAACATGGACGATACCAGGTGGGCCCGGAAGCTATTCCGATATGTAAATATCGTTGGCATCCGGACACAGTGGTGCGCCCGTGTGCGTACCCTGCGCCGAAAATACGGCTTCACGGCAAGCACTGAGGATGAGGCCGCCGAGCGCAATACTGACATACGGACCCTGGTACGCCAAGCGGAAAACGCCCAGTGGAGCGCGAATGCCCAGAGAAAGACCACGATGGCACTGTACGGCACTGGCGGGAGCGCTTCGCACACTGTCCTACCGGCGACACTTTGACGCCGATCCAGACGTACAGATGGCACTTTGCAGGGTCTGCGAGAGTGAGGAGGAGACGACGGAAGACATAATTCTCATGTGTACGCAACTGACGCCACGACCAACAGAGGGCACCACGCTCCCACTGGCACTGGGATTTGATTCGTCTGAGGACCGACGCAACAATGCGGTATCGGTTACGAAGGCCCGTCTACGAATGTGGTGGACATTAGTGAAACGATGACTGCATTCTCCGCCCCGTTCTGTCTTATCTTTCCTGCCTTTTCTTCTTTTTTCCCCTTTTTTTTCTCTCTTTTTCTTCTCCGGCTAGCAGGGTTGCCACTGACTTTCGAGTAAATGTCGCCAAACGACGAGCAGAAAGTCGCCAAAAGTCGCCATTTTTTTTACAAATTTCGCCAAAAAAGTCGCCATTCTAGATATGTGCGGCATATCCTAGTAATAAGAACTTCCACTGATGTATAGCCCCGTAGAATACAGTGCCATTCAAAGCCCTTAAAGTATATTGACATTTCTCAATGCCAGGCGCATCGCCCCTTCACCATGGGAGTGCTTGGTGCACCTGGTTCTCCGACTAGCCGCAAGATGTGCGCGGAGGCGCAAGTATGAAAGGATAAAACGCTCATGAGTCCTTCCATCCCTGTTCGCTCGTTTCAAAGGTAAAAGTGTGGTAAGCCTTAGGCGAAAGCCGCGAATGCGTTGTTTGTAGACAGCTTTACATACCCTCATATGACAAAAAAGGATTAACAGGTTTATTTAAAGTAGTAAGACAGAATTCTTACAGGTATCGTTCATTAGTAAGTCTTATGCCTTTCAGTGTGAACTAATATGATACCGGACGCCACTGTCCCTTTCATATATAATCACTTATATCTACCCGTGTTAATCCAGTGCGTTATATGTGAACAGGTAGACATTGTAAAATGTTATATAGCAATTGTTTTCATTGCACGCGCTCACCGAGAACAGTAGAAAATGCCTGAATAAATGTTTTTTTATTGCACGAACACCCGCGTATCCGCCCATCTTCGCTATACGAGCTCGATGAGGGGATACTGCAGCGGTGAATAGGTCGCCAAGCTATTCAGAATAGTTGGAGCTTTGGCGGAACAAATGACCGGAACACACGACCAACCCGTCATCTAGCCCCTTCAGAAGCGAGACTTTAGCGAAGCTCTCAAGCATCTAGATGAATTGAGGAGATACACACGAGTTACAGGACGGACATACAGAACGTCGCGCAATGTGCACCTCAAAACCCAGAAAAATACAGAGAATAGTGCCGCTCATTCGTTGTGAAGGCACTGAGCTTAAGATGCATAACTCATAATAATAATATCTGGGGTTTAACGTCCCAAAACCACCATATGATTATGAGAGACGCCGTAGTGGAGGGCTCCGGAAATTTCGACCACATGGGGTTCTTTAACGTGCACCTAAAGCTAAGTACACGGGCCTCAGACATTTTCGCCTCCATCGAAAATGCAGCCGCCGCGGCCGGGATTCGATCCCGCGACCTTCGGGTCAGCAGTCGAGCGCCATAACCACTAGACCACAGTGGCGGGGCGGGATGCTTAACTCAGTGGAGACCTAAGCTGAAAATCGCCAAAAATTCGCCATGTCGCCATTCACAATTTTATGTCGCCACGGGCCTCTCAAATTCGCCAATATGGCGAAAAGTAGCCACCATTGGCAACCCTGCCGGCTAGGACGCGATCATGCGTCCACCCGATCTAAAGGGTACGGCCACAACTCATCAGCGTACAAACTGCAGTTGTGTGACCATATACTAGATGGCGCTGTCCCATAGAGATAGGAAAAAAATGAAATAAAATAAAGAAAAATAAAATATAAATAAAAAAAATAAAGAATCAAGCATAAAAAATGATAAAAATACAAAATATAATAAACAAAAAATACAAAATATATAAAGAAGAAGAAAAAAGGAAAAAGGAAAAATAATCAAAGCGGTGTATCGCTTTGATTGCTGCTGGGCGAAACCTCTGAACATTTCACGGTGTAACCATGATTGCTTCAGGACTTCGCCCAAGCTCTTGCTTCATCATTCACCCGTGGATATGCTGTAATTTTGCAGCGAAAGCTGTTATGAGATCGTTTCACCGGCCGCTTTTGGCGCCGTAGTTGTCCGCCGCTGCCGCCGGTGTCCGTAACCAGTATCACTCGAAATAGGAAAAAAAACGAATTAAGAAAAAAAAATTCCAGGATGGAACGAGGTTCGAACCTGGGGCCCTCTGCGTGGGAGCCCAGTATTCAACCTCTGAGCCATGCCGGTGCTTGAAACTGCTTTGCAAAAAGGTCCTATACAGGCTTCATGTCAGCAAGGAACCTCTGGTAGAACAGTAAAATAAACACCAAGCGTCGCACAACGCGAATTCTGTAACCAGGCGTAACACAATGCGAATTGCGCAACGAGTAGGTTGTTGAATGCTTCAAACCCATTACAAAGGGCTCTGCCATAATTCTTCATCGTCATCAGGCACAGCATCAACAAAGTGCGCATAATGCCTTACATGCGTTTAGCAGGTACCAACGCTCTCCGTAGAATGACGAAAAATGGCACAGTGCCTGCTGCCCTACTTCTCAAAAATTACAATGATTTATAGCGTAGTGGGTTCCTCGCAAGTGCACTTGTATTGCTTGCCAAGGAAGTCCATAAGCGCATGGTCCACTTCCTCGGGGTCTCAGTAAAATTACAATGATTTATAGCGTAGTGGGTTCCTCGCAAGTGCACTTCTATTGGTTGCCAAGGAAGCCCATAAGCGCATATGATCCAATTCCTCGGGGTCTCAGTAAAGTTCTTCGCCGCCCCCCCCCCCGTCTCTCTCCCACGTCAACGTATGTTATACAGCATGGCGGGGAGGGAAATAGCGACCGGGCGTCACCCAATGCAAATTACATAACTGGTGGGCCGTTTAAATATTCCAACCCATTACAAAGGGCTGAGCCATAATTCTTCATCGTCATCAATCATCACGTCAACAAAGTGCACTTAATGCCTTACAGACGTGTAGCTGGTGCCTCGTTTCTCCGCAAAATGACGAATAATGGCTTAGGTGCTTCCCAACTTCACAAAAATTGTGATTTATGGCGCAGTGGGTACCTTTCTAGTGTACTTGTATTGTAGCCCCAAGAGAGCTTAACGGGCTCTAGAAACGCCGCTCTTCCAGCTTTCCCTGTGACTATGCTGCGGTTTCAGCGCAGGCCTGGCGTTTTTTTTTGCCTTAATTGACTGTCGCCATTGCGCATCGTAGCCGAGTGCCGTCAAATAAACACCTCAACATATTGGTGGAGAGTGCTGTGCTCCTATTCGATGCCCCTGGAGCTTAGATCCCGTACCCTGCCAACTACCTCCAGATGCTGCTCAGCAAACGCCTTCTTCCACACCGACCACTTGTCCCGGTGTCCCTTCGTATACGCCTTGTGCACCGCCTATAGACGTGCCACTGATAGCCACCTAGCGGGCGCCACCGACAGTACGTGTGGGAAGCCGAGCAGACGACAGCGCTTTGCACAGCTTTGGTGTGAGAAGATGGATAAAGTTCGCGGCTGCTATTTCCCTTTCGTGCTGGTGCCAGCCAAGTAATTCTGCACTGGCAGCTGCAGGAAAGGCGCAGGCCTCTACGATAGTAGACTTGTGCACGATGTTTGTCACGAACGAGCGCTTAACTAAGCGCACGTCGCCGATTTCGAACGACAGCATGAAAGCCTGGCGCCGACGGTTTTTGCGCGACAGAGCGCGCGCATCGAAAAAACAAGTATAAAGAGGCGCCGAGAGCGCGCCCCCACCGACACAGACAACGCACGCGAAAGATCGGAATATTAGAGAAAGCAAAGCAGCGCCAGCGGGCCACCTGATTTCGCAGACTAATCGGTGAGAGAATCTTGCCCTTTCCCTAGCTCTCGCTGTGCTACGCACAGACGAATCATACGCACCTTCCCCCTTCCGGAACCCAGGCAGGCCCGAGGCAAGATGGCAGTTTGGCGTCCGGGCCATGGGGCGTCGCTAGCGTCGAAACGATTGCAGCGAACCTGGTACGGGCGGTAATTGAAGGCCTCAGTAAGCCTAATAAAAATAAAATACCGCGGCCACGGTGTACACAGTAGTAAACAAACTATAACCAGCCACGAGTATTACAAGGCAAAGTTTTAAAGAAGTTTTGTAAACTTTACTCTGCGTGGCTCCGCTAGGTACCGCCGCCATCACGCCTGCGCAGCGCACAAGCAGACGACGCGCAAGCACGAAAGCGCATAGAAACGCAAACTTTACCACCGCAGCGAGGAGCAGCGATGTCGCACCTTTATTGCGGCGTGAAGTGGTGCGATTCATCGGGGAATGAAGGCGAACACTTCTTCAGAATCCCTGCTGGCCACTGGTATTTATACGTTCACTATTATGTATTTCCCAAGGTGTTCACAAAGTTTTGATTTGACTGTCGTTGACCGTTATGATTTGAAACTGCTGAATGAACAGCGAATTTTCTTGCTGCCATTCGTTGCTGCAGCTATCTGTTTGAGAAATGGTTACAATAATAAGTTAAAATTAGTGGACGGGCCGCAGTTTGTGGCTCGACGCGGCGTCACCTCTCAAAAGCGGAGCTGATCGCTAGTTATGGTTGCTCACGTTAGTATATATGTGCGTGTCTCCCTGCCTCACGTTAGCTCTACTATCTCATGAAAGCTAACCAATTCGGATTACCGTGTCATGCAACCGTGTCTTCAGAGTGTTTCGTTACGTGTTACTTTAACTAATGCGTGCTAGTAACATTAACGGAGTGGGATAGTTGTTGTGCTCGCGGCAGCTATTTTTTTTAAGCGCTTTAATGCGTGCGTATACATCACGTCCGTGTAGTTTGTGGGTGGTGCTCGCAGCCGATGAAAGTATCGCTCGCAAAGTTATTGCGGAGGCCCCAGTAGCGAACTCCGGACACTGCCCTGAGATTCGAATGTGTGCTGCGGTGTTGCACAAGTGAAAACCACCGCGTTCATCATCTGTGTGTCTGTTTACACACCGACCGCCTGCTCGGTTTTTTGTCGCCGTAAATTGTCCTCATTCCTTCCCTTCGGCGTACCTTGCCGCGCTGCTCGACGGGGAACCTTGTACCAAACGTGATACCCACCTGCCCCTTTTCGCTCTCGGGAAGCTCCGGAAAACAGTTTCGCTTATTTCTTCACTACTCCCTCGTAATGCTTCCAACGAGCGAAGGCATGACCAAGCTCTGTTTTGGATGTTCATGAAACAGGCCGCGCTTATCGCGCGGGGCCACTTTATTTTCCTCTCTAATCTGGACCCATCCCCACCGCCTCCCTTTCACTTTTCTGTATTTTTTCCAATGTGCTGTTTCCGCTTAGCGTTTACACACCATAATTCCTTATAAGCTTACAATATCGTTTCGACTCGCAAAATCAGTGGAAAAACAAGAACTCGATCGAGTTGTGTTTCATATATCAAGTTTTAATTCAGAGAATATTGCCGGGATATATGTAATTATCTATAATTATAACTTAGTGGAGATTAAATACAAACACATTTATTAAGCTTAGTGCCATGCCTTTAAAAGCTTGCAAGTGTATTTATTCTAGCAGCTGTTTTTTTCACCGTAGCGTGACTAAGTTCGAGTACTTTAATTGCAGACAACCAGTTTACTGCACGCCAGTTACCCTCCCTGCTGCTGAGACCCCCCCCCCCCTAGTGTAGAAGGTAGGTGTACCGAACAAGGGCCTGTTTCGCCTTTCTGCTTGGAATGAAAGGGTACAGAATATTTGGTTGGTGGTGCCACTGTAATACTGCACGAATAGCTTGCCAAAAATAAAAACAAACAGCGGTACTATTTTGTATTCTACACATGCACACTCGAGCAGATTATTCTCTGAAATTAGAACAGTAGATAGAAATGCCGCAGCTGTTTTTCAATTACCAGTGCTATGAGAACAATTGCTGTACGTAAACCTTAAATGCCGGAAATGTACTCTAGGGGAAAAAAATGTTGTTAGCTTGCGCTCATAGAGTAGCATTTTGCATGCTTTCCAGTAAGAACGTCTGAGTGCACCATTTACATGGTATGGATGAACTGATAGCATGCTGCACAAACACAAAATGAAGAAACAGGGAGATAGAGCAGCGAAAATGGCTTTTGGCATCTCACAGTATAAATAGTTTGTACTCTGTCCTGTTTCCGTCCTTACTCCTCTAGTGTTTGTGAAGCTCGGTATGAGGCCACAACAAACCAACCTCCCTGCAACAAAGCTTTCTTGCGTGGTATAGATATCTTTTCTTATTCTACATCAGTGCATAGACTCGGTGCTTTCTTTGTTGAGCTCATTCCATAGAGATGAAAACACTGAGTAGTTTTCCTCAGTCACATGTGAAAATTGCTCCATAAGTCTGTTGCTCAGTATTCACACGTGCAATGCAAAGTGAGGGTATCAAAATACCTGCTTGCCAGCCTTTTATAGCATATTTATTTATTTTTCTAGCCGCTTCGCCAAGCACACCCACAAGAAGGCCCACACCACCATCACAGGTTTCACCAAGTGATGGTAAGTGCAAAAAGTGAGAGAGAGAAATATTGCAAAGTACACATCCTGCATCTGCATAAGGAAGTATGGACCAGTAGTCTTGATGTTTTCCTAGTAGATATGGACACCTAAGCCTGCGTAATATTGTCACAACCTATAATGTTGACAAAACCATGCATATAGTTCAGGACCTGCAACCAGTGATTTAGTTCAGGCAGTTATTTATATTTCAAACATAGGGTGGGTGCAGTTGGACCTACATGGTTCACACTGAAAATTGTGCTGTCCGATTCGTTGTGATGATTGTAGCTCTGCGAGATAGGCCAGCGGAATATGATGCACAATCAAGGTGTGCATTCATATAAATGTGGCTTATGCAGCCCAGATAGCTATTTATGAGATGAATAATTCAAAATCCTCCACTTTGTAAATGTCATTGCCTCTGTTCAGCATTTCATGAAATGTTCATTTTTGCAAGGCTTTGTGATATTTCCTTAATCATGGATGATTCTTTGATGATAAAATGCTTGGAATGTATAAATCAATTGTGATTCCTGTCTCAGTCGCAGAATACACATTGCTTCCAATGAAAAAATGGCATGGCAGCACATAGTGGTCCGTATATTAGTAGCCCTTTGATTGCGCCCTGATAGCTTAATCGTGATTTTTTTGTTTCTCTACAAGACTGATGAAAGCCTATACCTTCGCATTCTTCCATGTCTTTTTTTTCAGCTGAGCCTGGTCTGAGCGGCCTCCAATTTTCCAAGGAGGGCAGCAGCGCGGAGCAGATGCAAGAAACGCCAGAAAAGTGGACGAAGAAAACGCAGCTCTGTGGACACTCTTCGCACCAAAAAGAAGCTGCTAACACTTCACTCATGAAGTGAAAGGTACCGCAAGGCAGTCGGTCAGATGAAAAAAAAGGGACGAGGCGAAGTGAGTAACGCAGCAGGAGGTTTTAAACAAGCTTGAACCGGATTTGTCAAATGACCTTTCTTGAACTGCTTAAAGCACAAATCAGGCTTGGTACATTCTCAAAATAAAAAAAAGAGACATTGGTCCAAATGGATGAAACAATTCACTCTCAATTCACGCTTCCTCGGAGAAATGCTTCACTTGCCACATGTGCGGACACTCAGGTGCTGGCTGGCAGACATCGCAATGACACCTGGTATTATTCCAGGTGCCATGGATGCAATAGAATCAATCATAAAAGCTTGGCCTCTGCAAGACAAAGCATGCTGTCTTTTATTCGATTAAATAGCCGTGAAAAGACATTTGATGCACGATCAATAAAAAGATTTAGTGATTGGCTACACATATGATGGAAACACAAGGACTTCTCGTGTGGCAATTGCAGCCGTTCTAATGGCTGTGTCCGGCATATCGAGAATTTGGATGCAGCCAGTAGCCTTTGCAGTGTCCCGCAATGCAACATCAGCTCTTGCAATGCACAAGCTGCTATTAGGTGTAATTATGCAGCTTGGAAAAAAAGGTCTTTTGGTAAAAGTGGTCATCTATGATCATGGGTCAAACAATGTCAGCCTGTCAAGAATGCTGATCCATTATCTTCATGAACCATGTTTTACTGTCAACAACTGCAAACTATACTTCATGTTTGACATCCCACACCTGATAAAATGCACGCGGAATAATTTGAGAAAACACAAGCTCACAATTGGCTCCGAGGTTGTTGACTGGGCGTACATTGAAACCTTTTACAAAAATACTCGCAAATCACGCCTCTAACACACCAACTGAACATCTAGAAAAAGATTGGCAAGGAAGCTCAAAGAGCAACATATCTACAAGATGCCCTTTGCTGACATAAGAGTGAAGTATGCCACACAAGTATTCAGTGAATCTGTCTCTGTGGCAGTCCTCATTCTCGTTGCCATTCAAGAGCTTCCTCATGATGCTAAATTTACAGCTCAGTTCACAGAAAGAATGGATAACATTTTTGACAGCCTGAACAGTTCGACCCTAAAAAATCAGGACGATAAGTTGCGGTATGCAATGATTGATGTGTCGGAACACCGTGCTTCCCTTGATTCATGCATCAGTTGGATTGCCCAATGGCACTTTGGTAGTCCTCGGGACAAGCAGCCACGCGCTGTTAAAGGTTGGCAGATTTCAATCAAAGCCTTGTTGTTGCTGCGGACTGATTTAAAAGAGGACTTTGATTTCACTCGTCTTTTCACACGTTGATTGCAGCAAGATCCCATAGAAAACATTTTTGGAATCATTCGTCAAAAACATGGCTGCAATGAGACACCACATGTGTACCTATTCGTGGCGGCTCTAAAACATATTTGGATTGAGAAGCTCTTCACGCTTTCTCAAGGAACCTGTGAGGTGACAACAATTGCTTTCCTCAACAACTTGGAGAGTGCATCTGCATTGTTGTCACCTAGCAGCGCACCAACCACAAGCCACAGCACGCAGCAGGCCTCCGATTCATCTGATCTGCAGGCATCTTCACAAGATGCCACCGACATGGTGTATGAAAATGTTGTGTACCGTGTCGCTGGTACTCTTGTGAACAGCTTTCTTGAACTGAGGACTAGTGAGTGCATATGCGAGAACACTCCTTGAAGTGGATGGTGGCTCTCTCCATGGACGACACCAATTCTTTGCATTACTCAAGGAATGTGGTGTACCCGAGAAACTCCTCGGTTCCATAGCAGTAACCTCTGGTGGAGAGGATGCCAATCCGGCAAGCTATTTTCTGTTCAGTTGGCTGCACTGAGACATTTCTTAAAATATTCTGCCGCACAAGGCTACGTTGGCACATTACACATGTAAACAAAAACACACAAGAAACAAAGTCAAGGCACAGTGCTGCTGCCAGCAAAAATGTAAAGTAGCAGGCTAAATTTATCCTGTGCCTTTCTAGAGCATGATTATGTAATTTTGATTTCTATTGCAGTCTTCTGCACCCATTTCCTATCCTTTTTTTAGAAGTGTTGCACTATTTTATATATGTATATGTATGTATTTTTAGGTATATATGTATATTTTATGTAGGTATATATTTATATATGTGTATTTATAATTCTGCTATGGTTGTATGTAATCCATTGAATACGTTTGCTCCGGCTGCGTTACTTTTGTTTTATACAAGTTTAACCGACTAACTTTTTTTTGAAGCATGAGTATTACAACCAGAAGTTCTGGATTGCTTTAGTATTGGGAAATGCCAACACTTCCCAAAATGCACTGGAAAACTCTGCTCGTTCTGCTTTCTTTCTGTTTGCTTTACATGGTTTGAAAGGCAATCAAACATCCAGCCTCCCAAAAAATGACAAAAATCATAATACTGATGACTCGTTTTACACTGAAGCAGTCTTTATAAACAGTAACAGTGTGATTAATTCACAATGAACGTTGCAAAAATGGGTTGATTAATAAAAAATGTGGGGGTTTTATGTCCGAAAACCATGATACGAATACGAGGCATGCAGTAGTGGAGCACTTCAGATATTTTGAGCACCTGGGGTTTTTTTTAACGTGCACCGAAATCTAAGCAGATGAGCCTCAAGCATATTGCATCCATCGATATGCAGCCGGGATTGAATCCCACTACGTTCGGGCCAGCAGTTGAGCACCGTAACCACTAGACCACTGCGACGGGCCACGAAGGTTGAAGCATGCATGAATTCAGGTGCTCACCAAGTCCAAAAGATTTTCAGCACCCAGGGGCTCTGTCACTTTTCAATTATAAACCTCGGGTCATGACTGTTGTGCCACTGCAAATACCTGATGGTGTCAGCTATTCACAGGCATAAAAGATACATTGATGAAGTGCTCAGCTCTGTGAGTATTCCAGAGGGGTTTGTGCAGAAGCTGCGACTCGGTCGGCATGCATGTTAGTTTGAAATAGAAGCATGCATCCACACTCACTGAAATTATTCACAACGTACTGTTTGTGTAGAGCAACTGTGTTTCTTGTTTAACTAAACTCTGCAAACTCTGACATTCCACTTCCTGAACCACGAATGACAAGCGGTGCAGTTCTACTTGGTGACACATTATGATGAAACTGTGCAGTGTTCCCCATCTGCAATATACGTACTGCTCAGAAAATCTTCTGAGATTGTGATGGATCCAACATGATACCTGGTAGAAAAATAATAGGGAAGCTGCGTTCAACTTTGCACTTTACTCTACTTATTTCTTTGATAAGATGCTTATATTCGTGTATATTTCTTGTTACCTTGAGTATTTCGCACCACTTCGAACTTAACTAATGACCTGTGATCATTCCTGTTGTTCACCAGTCACAACCACAATGTTTCCACAAATTTCAAATGTCACCTCTGCAACTGAGTCTAGACCACTCTTCGTTGCGTTTTTCTCCCTTTATTACTTGAAAATTAAAGCATCGCGTGTCCTGTTCACATCACGTGAGCTTGCCTGCAACACATTTACGTGGAGGAAAACATGATCAGGGATAGCTTAGCCAAATGGTAGATTTGTCTCACTGCTTTTACAAAATGACATGCTGTAGCACTGCAGCATATTAGGAAATTAACTTCTTATGCCCCAGGGGCTCGTCTACATGAGCCAAAGGCTATGACTGTTAGGTGCACTTTCTGTGTACATATATGCAAAAGTATGTGTGTGTGTATGTGCAAAAGGCAATGACACAACGCAGGGCAATAAAAAAAAAGTACAGGAACGGGTGTTTTTCCTGCACCCCTTGTTTTCTTTGGCTTGCCTTGTGTCATTACCTTTTGCACAGTATAAACTAACCATTCGAACAACTTGTTTTGTTACGATATATTTCAATGCGCGGTTATGTTTCCCTTCATGCTGTTAGCCATAATCTGTACAAGTCGTATGTGTACACTTATTTACGCTGATGTAACACTTATTTATATGCTTACCCTGCTTATGTGATTGTATTATGCTGTATTATGCACTTTCGTATCCTATTTATATTGTACGCGTGCTCGATGTAGGCATTCCTGTATTCAGGTTTTACCACAGCAGTATTTCGAATCTTTTTCGTTTTCTTTTGTTATTATTACCGATAATATAGCCCAAATATTGCCTAAACGTGCAGCAATTTACGTTTCCTTCAATAAAATGTCACGTGAAGGAAGTTATATGCGCTTTTTGCTTCTCGAGCGAGCGCCGAAAGCGGCTGTTATGCAGCCGCGACGGCGCCGCTCGCTACCATTCGTCATGCCACCACAGAGGCTACAACGAAGCAGAAAAACAACTACACACATTACGTACGTACATCGGCAACAAAGAGAGAAGACAGTGCAGTAGCACTTAGTGCGCAAACACTCGAACCGACGTCGCGGCCGCGGGGCCGGCGACACCACGAGCGAGGAAGCGACCGGAAACGGGCGCGGCCATATTGGATTTTTTCCTTTCGGATTGGCTCGCCTCCACCAGAATTCCGAAATACAGTCAATTACCTTCGCTCCCAGAAACTGCAACCGTCGCCGGAAGCGGAAAAATGTCGCCATTGGCCCTAAGGGTATGTCACTCCTCTGGCCTCGCCGCCTCGCGAAGGGTCGAGTTTGAGTGAATTTTTCTCTTGTTTGAAGTGTGCTTGCGCCTTGTGCTCGTCCTGTGTGCTCTGCCGGTGCTGCTTATTACGAGGATGTGCTATACTCAAGCGAAGGCCGGCTGCCTCATATCGTGGAGAACTCACCAGGTACGTACCACGTTGCTGCTGTCAGCGCTTGGTTAACGCCGAGAGCGCGATAATAACGCCGTTAGCTAAGTTTTTCTTAAACAGAAGACCATAAATGAGCTGTTATTAACGTAGCGAGCCTGTTTGTGTCTATCATTTCACCAGCATCAAGGCGAGTGTGTGTGATTTTAAGCGCGAATGGGTTTTTTCTTTTGTTTGACGCGTAAAGGAGAGTGCGCATGCGCGGCTGTGATTCGGCGGGGGATTTGAACAGAGTTGTGGCGGTGCCCTCCTCTGTCGGCAGTGGTGTTGGAGGGTGGCCCCGCTCGCGGTAAACTGCTATTTTGGCTTCATAGATGGGCGAAGACGGCGTTTGTTAGCTGTAGGCGTCAATCGTGCCTAAGGCGCGTATGCTTGGACCTGTTAGTAATTCATGTTCACTTTTTTAACGGACTGAACACTTCTACGGCAGTTTTATATGCTGCGCGTACTCTTTTCAATAGCTACAGGATCGTTATAATAGCAATGTTTTGACTACTATCAGAGAGATGTGTTTTCCTCTTTGCGGGTGGTCAAACGTGTGCATGTGTATGCATCCGCGCTGGCACCTATCTTTAAACTGCCGTGATACTCGGGTTGATGCGTGTGCGTGATCTTGAAAAAGCATGTTGCTTCGTCTTAGGTACGGCTCGCGAAGCTTGAACTTACGCTTAGCTGTTCATACAGCCCGTTTCGTCAAATTCGGCCGATGTTTTCACCCGCAACATAGGTTGCCTGATGCGGCCGGCACCCGTGCGTGTTAAGTCGTACGTTAAAATTGAACTGTACTCCAGCGAATCCGTCATGTCTATTTGGGGCGGAATTGTCGCACCTAAACAGTGCAAGCGCTAATTCGAGCACCAGTCCACTCGTTCGAGCACAGCTTTTTATTCTACTTGTTTCTGTCGCGTTTGGCTTTTGTTATTTTGTTCTGGTTATTAGGAATTGTATGCGCCTCGCCCCACCTTGGCGTTAAAACTTCGCTAAACACTTACTTGTACGGGTACGAACATTATAGACAGCTTGTACCACCAACTCCAGTGACATATTCTGATAGATGAAAAGCTTAACGGTGTATCGGATAAAGTAAATTCTCTAGGCATGCGATACATATGTTAAAAGGATCCGTGGTATGTGCTACACATGAATATCTTATTTATTGCTCATAACTCGCAATAATGTTATACATACTTCACGGTACGCATGCATAAGGCATGCATGTGTTGCTGTTCAAATGTAAAATTAGACAATGTATTGTATCTGAGAACACAACAAATCTAGACTGTGTTTTTTCATGCTGTTGGCATTGAAACAATTGTAAAACTTCAGAAATAAGTTTCATCGAATGTTTATTGTGTATTTGCTAAAGTGCGGTCAATAGCTTCCAGGACTCGGGTTGCCAGAGATGGCTGCAGAAGCCTGCATGCTTCATTGGGATGGCATGTGGTTCAAGATTGGTGCCTTGTAAGTCTTAGCATTTCCACCTTTTTCTCCACAGGCCATTAGACAGCCTGTGATGCATTAGTGAGGAGTATTGCTTTTTTAGCCAACCAGAATCATTGAAACTAATGACCGCAATTTAGCAGCACACAATAGTAGAGTGAAACCAATTTCTGACATTATATAATCATCCCAATGTGAGCAGCCTGAAAAAAGCTGCGTTAGTTGTGTTTGCAAACAGACATAATTTAATTTTACATGTTGCCTTCAATAAATACATGATGAATGTGCATACTGTCATGTATGTGCTGAGCTATTGTGCTTTTGTGCAATAAATAAAATATTCATATGGTGCATATTGCATTGCATTCCCTTTCAGGAACACATCGTATAAGTATCCTAATATAGCTACAGGAATACAAATGTACCTGTGTGAATGCATACACACACATAGGTTTGGCTAGCTGCAAGAACAGAACTTACCGATAGCAGCCAATGATATTACGCACGCACAGAACTTTCAATTACACGTGGTTGACACATACAGCAAACAGGGGTCGTCTTTTCCTAAGAGCTGTACCTTTGCGTTAGTACGTGAGCAAGCTAAAATGGTAAGGTAAGGTCCTCGACATCAAAAGCATAAAAAGTTCTTCCACAACACGCTTTTATTGCACTTATTTCGCAGCATTCCCTTTATGTATTTCTCACTGAGTAAAGTCAGGTGCCACTGAATATGGTGGCCGTGCACTGCATCTGTACCCACACAGAACTAAGAACACAATTCCAGCATGATGGGAAGGTTTAAGCTCTTGTGAAACATTTCGTGACTACTTCTTCTGTCTTTATTTTAGGCTTCAGGGTACGAATGTACTGTAGAGGAAGCACACCCTAGTGCACCCTGCATTATGCAGGAGCAATATTCAAGCATATTTTTTACACATCTGCGATGTGGAAATTCCATATTCTTTCATAAGGTTGCGACTGTGTTCACCAAGAATGCATTAAACAAGTTTTTCTTCAAACTTCTCTAGTTTGTGTACGTCCTGCTTGTTTTAAACTTATCTAAAACATATCGTTCAAGATAAGTTAAAAAAGAACGCGTGAGGAATTCAGCTTTGCTAACAGAGACATGTGTCACTAAATTGTTGTTTTGTTGTTTCCACTGCAGCCTATACGTGCTCCTTGTACAAAGCGAGTGTGAAAGAAATCCGGACAAGCCTGTCATCAATGCTGGCTCATGGACAAGTTCGTTGCTGATGTACAGCAGCTGCGCATGGTTTCTGTTTCCTGCACAAGGGGAACTGCACTGAGAACAATGGAGTAAGCACTTCAGCCACCTGTTTGCTGTATTCAAGTAACTCACATGTAGAGGGTGTTCAAAATTAGGCTTTTTGTTTTTCTTATAAAAAAGTCCTCACTGTAAATCACGTCAAAGCCACCTTTGCAGATAAGTTATTATCCAGGGGGACACAAAGTGGGACAATAATTCTCGCTGTCAGCCGTGCAATTAACTAAGATTTAATAATGAACTTTTTGCAGCAAGCGGGCATGTATGTATTAAGAGGTTTGAGCGAGCTGCATTTCTACACGATTCCACTTGGAAGAATTCTTCTAGCATGTCTGGGCTCAGATATCGTGCTGCAAAGTTTAATTCCGGCTTGCATCATTACACATGCAGGACCTTGAGCACTGGCACAAAGCTCCTCCCTGATGTGCCACGTTTAATGTTACAGCGGGTCGAAGGCATAGGCAAACATGATAACGGTTACCCTTTTCCTGCCGGCTGGTGATAGTAAGCAGTGACTGCTCATCGCACCAGGGAGTAATATTTTGCTGATCCTCACCGCCTTGCATCATGCAAACCACAATTAAACTTTGCAGCGGGATATCTCGCAGCACAGAGATGCTAGAAGAATTCTTCCAAGTGGAACTGTGTAGAAACTAGTGATGCAGAACTATCGATGGTACTATCGATACTATCGATAGCTGAGTCACTATCGAACTATCGATGGTAAAGGATACTATCGATAGCGCTATCGATAGTAAAAAATTCGATGGTACTATCGATAGTATAAAATCAACAGCGCGGACTCACTTCAGAATAAACTTGGTTCCCCGGGCGCGTGGTACATAGTGGAGCCAGAGGAGCAGGCTGAAGGGCAAGAAAGTTGACAGGCTTGTGTTCTTCACCAGAGTGCTTTGCGGACACATGATCATAAAGTCAAACTGTTCAGCTGTAGCGGAAAGGAAGTCTTTATATGTGGCGGTACTGCGAGGGTTCAAATTGATATTGCATTTTATGATTTCAAAATAAAAAAAAAGTTAAGTGTAAGGTGTAACTGGTTGCTTTTGGATACGAATATATTGATGGATATGTTGCGCCAGAAATTTCTCTGCCGAAAATTGCTGATAAATTAAGCGAAGCTGGTAGTAAGCTATCGGAAATATTTTCGCAATATGGCCGGCCAGCAACCGCATCATTATTCACACCACTATCGATAGTATTGTCACGTCGTTGTGACGGTGAAGAATGCTCCAGCAAGAGTGGGAAATACGGAGCTCTTTATTTGGGCGAACTTGTGCCCAGAAAATCAAAACTGCAAATACAAGCGATACATGCTGCGCAGTGATAGCGGCGGGAGCAGTCGTCAGCCGCTGAGTTCTCTCATCATCGGTGGAACGCGTCGTCCTTTATACATCAGCCATCAAACCTTCCAGCGTTATCGCTGGTGCTCGCGTAAGTTCTCGAATAAACTTGACTATGCTCGTCCGGCGCGTAATCTTAACAAAATGATCTCAAACAATTCTGAAGCTTCTGAATCATTACGGCGCGGGCTGCGTCAAACGTTGCTAATAGTCTCCGTGGGGCTAAACACTAATACGTCAAAACAAAGCAATAAACAGGCGTGGCAGTAATAGCGCTCTAGTAATATTAACGATGGTACTACTGATTGCATTATCGATAGTTTGTCGATAGTAGCACTATCGATAGTTTCAAAAAAACTATCGATACTATCGATAGTCAATTTACCGATAGTTCTGCATCACTAGTAGAAACACGACTGCCTCCAACTTTTCGATACAATGATTCCCGCTTGCTGTAGTCACTGGAAATTTCATTATTTAATCTTAGGTAATTGGGCGGCTGACAGCGGTAATGTCTTACTTTGTGTCCCCATTGACACATAACTTACCTGCAAAGTTGGTTTTCATGTTTTTCCTAGGGCTGAATTTTAATGCAACCATAAAGCACAATCCTGAATATGTCAATGCTGCTTCCTTAGCTTTGTATTTTGTCTTTTCAAAATCTCTTGAGGGAGCGGCTCTCTCGACTCGTGTGCCATGTTTTAATTCACATCCTATGTGCAGTTGTCATTTTTAAAATTTAACTTTCAATTTTGGGATAAGGCAGTAGTGCATCAATTCACTATTTTATTTTCACTTTAATATTCACCGTACATTTTATTCTAATATGCTTTTCTAATCATACATATTTCATTTTCTTCCGGAAGTTCATTTCCTAAGTGCAATCATGTGATGTCCTTCTGTGATGCCTAATCATATTTATTTTGTTAATGATAACTTACAGAAGGCATTCTGAAATACTGAAATGTAAGTCTCTCTATTGGGACTTGAATGGTGGCGACATTTTTTAAACTACACAGTTTTATCTGCTTGCTTTAGTTTTGTGAAGTATAATAATAATAAGTGTTTGGATTTAACACAATATGATTATGAGGGACGCCGTAGTGGAGGGCTCCTGAAATTTCGACCACCTGGGTTCTATAAGGTACACCTAAATCTAAGTAGATGGGCCTCAAGCATTTCTTCCTCCATCGGAAATGTGGCAACCACGGCCGGAATTTGATCGCGTGACCTTCGCTTCACCAGTCAAGGGTGACTTACAGTGTACTACTTTTGTGTGGGCTATAGTTTCTTCCTTCAATTTATGCATGCTAAGTATGGCATTTTGGTGCCGACCACGCATCTTTGGTAGTGCACTGATGTTGTGTTTGCCACATTCCTAATTTATTGCAGTATTTAATTATTTTACCATGCATTTATTGTGAGCAGCTCTGGGTAGCGCACTGACGTTTGTCACATTCCTCATTTATTGCAATATTTTTTATTTGTGTATTTATTCTGAATTTGTTGTGAATTTATGATGGTTCCACTTCTTCCACTCTAGAAGGTTGCATACATTTGTAATTAACCCATGAAGCCCAACAAGTCACTCTGATGCACTTAGGTGTGCGAAGCTTATCTAAGTAAACCATAGTGTTTATAATGCCTTGGAAAGTGCCTCTTGGTCATAAATTGCTGTCATGATGAGTTTCTTAAAACATTTGTTTTTGCGTTTTCGAGAAATGAATGTACACTCATTACCAAAAAAGATGCAGAACAAGTTAAAACTTAAAATGTTAATGATGTGTTCAGGCGTTATGGGGTTAAGGCTGATCTGTTAATCTTATTTTTCTTCAACCGCCGACATATGTACATTGCCAGTTTGAATATTGTCTATGAAGTGCTCTAAACTGCACAGTGTAAATGATAATAAATCAGTAATATTGCACAGTTCTGTATGCATGCACATCCCAATTAGAGCAGCCGTAATATGCTGCATTATACAGGCAATGCCATGGCCTAACTTCTGGTCTGCGTAAAGGGTGGCTACTTATAGGACACATACAGGATGGGCACTTTGAGGAGACAGAAAGTCAGCGGCCAAATCGCGACATCTGGGAGACATAAAGGACGGTTACATATGGGATACATACATGACGGTCACAAATGGGACACATACAGGACGGACACTTGGAGGACACAGAAAGTAAGCGGCCAAATCGCGAAATCTAGGAGACGTACAGGTTGTGTCCTCATGCTGCCTCGGGGAACCATACAGTACACTTCCAGGACATAAACATTTTCATGAGGGGAGGCTTTCTTCATCAAGACAAAAAGAGACATTTGCGTCAGTGATACCTCCATAACATTGTACGATAATGAAAGCAGGTTCCTCGCATGCGCATAAATGATTTTGCGGTTTGTGTCGCATAAATATGCGTTTTGTTTTCAATAAAATTCAGTCGCGAGTCTGCACCCGTCCTCGTTCACTTCCTTGTCCGTGTTTACTTTGCGCAGCACCTTGTTTCATGATGTACGACAGACTCGCCCAGCAACATGCATTATCGACGCTTAGATCTAGCGCCGTACCGACACGCACATGCACTAGCCTATTAGAGTGCGCACAAGTCTCGTAAGGCGAAATGCTTATGCATATCGCGTAGGCATACGTACTAGCTTTTGATACTGCGCTAGCGCAACGCATTAAGCTGTAATCTGAGGACGTGCATGATGCACGCACACGTGCGAACACGGTGTGGCTAGCAGACGACGCAAGGAGCCATACACACCACGGGGGGATTCAATCGCTCGCCGCTAGGTGCCGACTGTGCTAGACGTCGCGGCCAATAGCTGGACGACTTGCTGCAACTCTGTCCCAGAATACGGCACATACCGACACCAAATCTTTAGCCATAATATGTCGAACGTACAGGATGCCTAATCTTACGCGAAAAGGAATCGTCGCCGTCACCACCATCGATGCTAACAATCACTATCACGTGATGACGTCACAGATCGCCAAAGTGTTGGACGCCATACGACGACGTCATCATATGAGGTCGCCGCTTGGTGACAGGTGGGCTGATAACGGAAGCAGTGCGAAACCAGGTGAGGTTCATAAACTTGTAATGGCTCCGATGATCAAGGCATTGAAAAACCACGTTAGATGCAGAGACTTTT
The DNA here is from genome assembly GCF_013339695.2 of Rhipicephalus sanguineus. NCBI lineage: Eukaryota > Metazoa > Arthropoda > Arachnida > Ixodida > Ixodidae > Rhipicephalus > Rhipicephalus sanguineus. The sequence continues at coordinate 53,971,588 of NC_051182.1, forward strand.
GGGCAGAGGGGGCAGGAGGGGATCAATACATCGACTGAGAAGAAAAAAAATACGGTTGACTTTCGCCTTCGAGTTCTTTTTACGAAAATGTATAGGGAATGACGAATGCAACTGCAAATTATTGAAGTTAGTTCGACATGAACAACCAACTCGCCCAATGCTATGTTGGTTATTGGTTATGTTTGATACACCGTATGATAATGTGGGATAGTGGGGCTTAGCCTTTGGCTACATGTGTCTTAGTTTTGGCTACCCTATGTTGAAAGGGCACTGCAACACTTTTTCATGTAACCATAGCATGCCTTCATTAACAGAGCTCAGTGGCCCGGTAATTGACCGCAGCAAAAAGTTTTAGAATCCGTTAATTACGAGCGGACTTGCGGAGATTTGTCGCAGGCTGTAATAGCTTTCTCTCATCTCTCGTACTCACGAGCGCGCTGGAGCCTAAGCAGGGAGGCATGACAAAAGGGAAAGAAGTTTCGTTACACGCTTGTCATGATCTCGAGGACTTTTTTTCTTTTTTTTTTCTCTTATTCAAACGCGCGGCTAGCTTTCTGCGTGATCGCGAGCGCGCGCGCGGCCGCGTGCCGGCCTCCCGCAGAGGCCGCAGTAACTATGGAGTTCACGACGCTCAAATCAGCCAATGGCCCTGAAATTTGGGTATTCACCATAATTTGTAGAAAGAAGATGGAGCGATTATTAGCAGATTTCGAGAATTACTCGTAAATTCCATTCCGCGTGCTGCGCTATAGTGCTTATTGGCTCGCGTGTTATCAGGAGCATCGACTACTGATCGGCAGCGTTTTCTGACCATGCTGAAAAAGTGTTCCAGGGCTCTTTAATTTTCGGCAATCATGGGCGATGTTGCATTGCGCTGTGTAATATTGCCTTACTATCGACTATCTTTGGCTAGCACATTCTTGTGTTATATTACTGTTGGCTGCCGCTGAATAGCGTTTGATAACTATCATTTACTCTAGAGGTGATGCTGTCTCATGTTGCTTAGATATCTTCAGTGAAGCCTCCTTAAAGCTAGTGCTATGTACACGGATGGTAATAAAAATTGCGGGGTCTTACTCCCCAAAACCACGCTCTCATTTTGAGAAACGCCGTACTGAATGGCTCCGGAAAGTTTGACTGCCTGGCGTCCTTTACGTGCACTTGAATCTAAGCACACGGTCCTCCAGCATTTCGCCTCCAATAAAACGGGGCCGCTGCATCCGGCATTTGATCTCGCGACCTTCGGCTAAGCAGTCGATTATCATAACCACTAGACCGCCGCGGCGGGTTACTACACGAATGTTGGCTGTATAGTCGGCTAGTCACAACGTAATAACTGTTAGGTATGAACTATCGGACTGGAACATGTAGCACTGCCCGGCCCCGCAGAAATGCGCAAAACAATGCTACTTTTGATAGTCACGTGAGCGCACCGCCGCATGCACCTTGAGAAGGAAGCGCTGATTGACTTTGGTTAATGGAACGCTAAGGCCTAGTGGGGCCCTCGTCTAAGGCTCCCCCCATAACAATAATTGATATTTTATGTAATTTTTCCGTTATCTTTTCGTCAGCCCTCGAACTCAAGTGCTGATGTTCTGTCGGACAGTTAGCTACCCTACAGCGTCAACTGTATTCGACGTGCCAGGTAAGCTCGCCTTACGCATCCGACTACTCGAATTCCATATATACGTGGCTCCGCTGCATATGTGCGAGTGGAAGCAAATCTGTGCACCATAACCATAACCTCCCTGACCGGTTAATTATAACATAGATTGCCGCAGTGCGTGGCGTCTGCCGGAATTCTTTCGTCATACTCGCCTAAAGGTTGTGAAGAAGGTATCACCTGCCTTTCAAATAATTGTAGTCGTTGCATGGGTCTACATTATTAATGAACTATTGAGACGAAAACTGGCATCACACCCTGAGAGGGAACGGTGCCTAAACAGTTTAGTCTCATATGCAGGGCGAACATCCATTCAGCTCCGTAAGCCGTACTGCGCCTGCCATAGCTGGAGTACTGAACAGCGGCGTCATACCGCACTACCATAGTAGAGTACAAATGGTGCACAAAATTGTTCAGCCAGTGGGCTAAACAAAGGAATTGCGCGCATCTTGTTATTTTTGCGGCGCAGCCACTGGTAGGTCTCTTCGTATACCTCCCATAGGGACGCGTAATTCAAACGTTCTGCGACGCTTGCGCCGAGAGCGCCAAGGAAGCCGTTGAGTTACGGCCCTGGTGAGTGGCGGCGCTGTAATGGCGGCGATGACGCAGCGCTTACGTAACCATTGCAATATTTACGTCGTCAGGGCAACAGTAACAACAGCCGCTCGCTTCTTCTCGCGCCCCCTTACCCCTCTCCCTCCCTCGCACTCCTCGCGCCGTTCTTTTTTCTTTTTGAGCGCGCTTGCTTTTTCTCCTCTCTCATGTCGGGCGCCTTTTTTTTGCATTTTGCCTTGGCGCCTTCCTTTTTTCTTTTCATGCCACGCGGCGTTTTTCTTTTTTCGTGTGCGTGGCGCGTTTTTTTTTCTTTTTCTCGCGTGCGCGCGTGCTGTGCTTGGTCGCGCATTCATGTTGTTCTGTCCGCTCGTGGTGCGCAGTGCGTTTGAATGCACGCAGCCTGCATGATTTAGAGCATAAGGGATGACTTCCACCCATAATCATATCGTGGTTTTGGGACGTTGAACCCCAGATATTATTATTATTATTATTATTATTATTATTATTATTATTATTATTATTATTATTATTATTATTATTATTATTATTATCCACCCACAACATATTTGTGACTGTTTTATTGCTCCGTTTCCAGAACTCAAGATTTGCACATAATGGGGCCCGATACAAGTTCCGGAGAAGGAGAGAAGGAAAGAATGCACAGTGTGTCCATGATTACACAGCACAAAAATTCATTGTAAAGTTCAGAAATTGGAAATTAAAAATCGAACACACTGAAAATGTAGGCTCTTTGACGTATACACATATAAGTAACACGATGTTTGTTTAGTACCATACTGATCAAAGTGCTCAAAAGGTTCGAATGTGACAGAGTCATAAAATTTAAAGAAATGTAGGCGAAATGTCAGTGCATGGAAAAAACGATAAATATGCACAAAATACCTAAATATGCATATTAATGCAATGAACTACTTATTAACCACTGTACTAATACGAAACACAAAACAACTAGATATATATTCTACGTTCAGATGTTGCACAAATATACATAGATTGCTGGATACTTTCACTACTGATAAACAAGATGAAAAAGCAGATTTAGCAGAGTAAGCAGTACATCGCACTAAAAAGGGAAATACACATTATTTGGCACTTGACCACTACTTGACAGTTAGAAGGCGGCAACGGCATGAAGGCGATGGTCCGTTCATGCAGCAGCACATATAACATTCGAAGAAGCGCGCGTTACCCAATGGCCAGGTGAAATAAGTCTACTACACAGCTTTTCTTTCACCGCGAATACAATGCATGGCTGTAAGATAACGTCACTGAAGTGAGAATGTCATGCCGTGTACACTGAGCACTTCATTGAGACAAACGCAAACAATTCTGCATATAGGACGCTTGCAATACTGAAGGTTCACCAGAAAAAAAAGAACTCTCATGTGTACACATGAAGGTTCTTCGAACGGTTTTTCTATAGGTAATTACAGAGGTAATACATAAACACAAAGATGAAAAAATCCGTAAAACAGGGGGTGGATGCTGGAGCCAACGTTTCGACAAGTGGACTTGTCTTCTTCAAGGCTGGAACTGATTTCCTTAGCTATCGTGTGTATATGCTTCGTGCCCTCTCCAAAAGAGGGCAGAAGGGGTGGGGGGGAGAGGCCACCGCGACGATTGGGTGAGTCATAAGGAACGAAAAAAAAGGGGGGGGGAGGACGGGAGGGTGTACATTTCACTGAATGATTGTCAATGGAAGCACGTGGCATTTTAACAATAGTAGGTTCGAAAGCTTAGAAGAAGGGATTAACTCTCATTCGTTTTCGTTGTGTATGTACCATATCGAATAGATTCGAAAGCCCCCTTAGAAACGTTAATGCCTGCTGGCTGGAGTGTATATACACTTCAGCCAGCAGGCATTAACACTCCAGCCAGCAGGCATTAACGTTTCTAAGGGGGCTCTGGAATCTATTCGATATGGTACATACACAACGAAAACGAATGAGAGTTAATCCCTTCTTCTAAGCTTTCGAACCTACTATTGTTAAAATGCCACGTGCTTCCATTGACAATCATTCAGTGAAACGTACACCCTCCCGTCCTCCCCCCCCTTTTTTTTTCGTTCCTTATGACTCACCCAATCGTCGCGGTGGCCTCTCCCCCCCACCCCTTCTGCCCTCTTTTGGAGAGGGCACGAAGCATATACACACGATAGCTAAGGAAATCAGTTCCAGCCTTGAAGAAGACAAGTCCACTTGTCGAAACGTTGGCTCGAGCATCCACCCCCTGTTTTACGGATTTTTTCATCGCAGCTTCCATCTTCCACTTCCTGCCGTTTTTTGGATAAACACAAAGAGTAATTTTTCAGTTGTAAGTACATATAATGAACATTCACGCACCGAAAGAAAGCACTGGGGGCAGAGTAGAAAGCTGGTGCACTTGAAGTTGCGGATCGAGACTTCGCAGAGAGCAGATGCTATAGTTATTAACCTTTCCTTGGGCAAACGCGTCACTTGTGGCCTTCTCCATAATTCAGAAAACGTTTACGTCCTGCAGAAAAGCAGTTGCAAACTGAATTCCAACGAGAAACATTACGCAGTCGCATCACGCAAACGTAGTTTCGTCGTCTCGGTATAGTCCAAGTTGAGATACACAGAGACTCAGAAACGCGTATTTAAACAAAGGCGAGTGATAAACAGGCCAAAAAATGCAAAAAGCACTTCCAAGGACGCAGTCATGTCAGCGACGCAAAAGTTAAACTTTGTGTCTATAGTGCTTTATTTTCGTTGCTTCTTGGTACAAAGCTGCAAAATCGTGCTCTTCACGATTCAGCCATGTTTAAAAACAACTGTTGTCCAACTACAATGAAGCTATATATGTGTGGCTGCGAACGCAAACCGCATACTCACCTATAGTTTTCTGGATCATGGAAGAATCTTGCGGAACTCGGTCTTTAAGTATCCGTGCACCGCTGCATGATGTACGAATGGTGTGTGCCGTTAACCATCACGGCGGCAAGAGAGCACAACACGCAAACACCGCAAAAACTGCAGACGCCGGCCAACGGTCGCTTCATGTAACGGAACATCACGAAACTTCACATCAAGGCCGGCGACTAGTAGGGGCTCCGATGTGGCGGCGGCGGAGCACGGCTGACCATAACGACCACTCCAATAAGTCTCAAAAGCGAACAATGATCCGCCAACCTCAACGGGAGAATTGCAGATGTCCCCAAGCATAGCCTGCCTGCACGGACAGCCTGGTGCCCGCGCTCAACGCTCGCTTCATGCTACAACGAAACTTTCGAGGAATTCAAAACTAGCGTTGCGGCGTGCGCGCGGCCTCCGCGGCCGGCGCGGGGCGCACGGCTTTGCCGGCACGGCGGCAGGCTGCCATTGGCTGCTTTCATTTTGACTAGCCATCGACTCGAGCGCCAATTTCGCCTTCAGTTATCGCACTTCTGGTTGGCGGCTCAGTTAGGCTCAGATTCAAGATGGTGGCGATGACGTAACGATGACGTAATTCTTTGGGACGCCTGAACGTGCTTGTTCTATAGTGATGTATCTTCGGGAGGGGGGTGGGCACGCACTTGATCCGACGTGGGGTCCGGGCAGGTAAGTGCGGTCGCGTATCATTTTGTCCTCTGTAATCATTGGCAGAAACGAATTTCAGGGGAGGAGGGGGCTCACGGGCCCTGAGTGCCACTCCGTAGCTACGCCACTCATAGGGGGCCCTGCAACACTTTGTCAGCATGGTCAGAAAACGCTTCAGATTGGCAGTCGAGGCTCCTGAGAACACTCAAGCCATACCTATAGAGGAGCACACGCCCTCGAATTTATAATTACTTCTGAAATTCAGCTAAAATCTATCCTTCTTCTCTCTAAAAATGATGCCATATACTCAAATGACGGCACCATATACCCTATTTCACGGCTATTGGCTGATTTGAGCATCGTGGGCTGTATAGTTCAGAGCCCGCGCGCTCTCTCGCGATCTCACTGAAGGTAGCTGCAGGTTAAAAAAAAAATGCTCGAGGTCATGACGAGAGCGTGACGTAACTCCTTTCCCCCGTGCAATTCCTCCCTGCTTGGCTTCCAGCGCGAGAGAAAGCAATTACAGCGTGTGACTAACCTCTCTAACTCCGCTCTTACTTGTAGTGTTCTTAATTTTTTTCGGTGGTCTATTCGTAAGGCAATAAATTCCTTTAGTGAATCTATTCGATACTTGGAGAAGTCTTGCAGCGTCCCTTGAAACAAATAATTTTCAGGTTGTCGGCCATATTGAAACATTGTTGAGTGACCTTACTGACCTGGTCGTGTTATTAAATTTGGGACCCTGTGGGCCTGTCCTGGCGCATACAGTGCACGCGCTGCAAAACACATTCGGCCCTCTAGAAGAGAGTCGAGGTTTCTTCGCCTGCTGGAACTCGGAGCGGCTATCCTGGGTGCCGTCCGAGCTGGTGCCTGCCGTATGCGCACGCTAAACTCCTCGCGGGGCAATAATTTCTGCATCAAATTCGTCTAGGCTAGGTGAAAGCTCGATGCTACTGTCCTCTCCGAGGCTGAAGCTGCTTTCCGACGAGTCAGGTACTGGTACGGCTGCAGGGTCTACGCTGTCTCGACCGACGACCTTGACTGCAGTCTGCTTGTGGAGACGCGTAAATAAAGTATTCACAAAGCGTCTTGCTACTTGTCTAAGGAAGTCACGAGCCTGGCTTTCTGAAGGAATCAATGTGTTTCGTTCATTCGGCTTTAATGCTGTACTTGGCTAGAGTGTACCAGAATTTTTGAGTGGTGCGACCGGCTGCCGTGGAGGGGGCCGTTTTGGCCGCGCTGCAGTCGACTTCTCCTGAAAGCGTCCCACGGCCTCGCAGGCGGCTGCTTACCGGTGCACATTTGGAAACGGAGAAACTGAACAAAGTGAACGCAAAAATGAACGTTTCATTGCAACTGAGCTACATTAACGTGTCGGCTGCAGCTTATATGCGCCGGACGAGTGCCTAGCAGACTCGAAGAGTGTTTAAAAGCGCAGCTCATAGGCCCCCGTTTCTGCATTGAGTGGCGTCGCTGTTGTTGGCGTCGTCTGCGTAACCGATGCAGCGAACGAGGACGAAAGAGAGCGAGCTCGGAGTCTGTCGATATCACGAGCCACTGACCTCAAACCTCGCTTTTTTCCTCCGTCACGTGAGCTGGCCCCTCGGTCGGAGTTCGTGCGCATGCAGGGCCGGCACGTTCACTGTGGCTGGTTTCGCTTGCCGCTGCGGGGCTGTCGGCAATGCACAGAGTGGTGAGCGTAGCACTCGAGCGCTGTCGGCGTCCCATTTGGTTCGCGACGCCTGCAATGAACAGTGGTATGCGTAGCGCTCGAGAACGGTGGCAGTTTCTGTAGCAACATGTAACGAATGTTACATTGCAGTTTTCTGCGGACAGCCAAAACATCAAACACAGTTGGTGTTGCCCCAACACGTAGATGTGCTCAGAAATCGCATTAGGGTGTATCGTAATCGCCGGTGATCTTTTTTCCTTTCTTTTTACAAGACGGCAGCTGATTGTATCATGTCGGGCTGTGCTGAAGCGCGAGAATAACGTAATTGCAGAAAACCGTGTTGTTAACCTGCCGTTTCTACAACTTTGCTGTAAGCGTGCCTTAGCCACATATCTAACTTCTACCTAGGAGTGCACCCTGGGCTCCCAGACAAAGTCCGGGGGCCGACTGAGGGCAGAGGGACACAGGACGAGGCCCCCAAGGAAGCTTTAATTCCCACCCCATTTTTCACTCCTTCTCTATTTCTACAAATATATTTTCCCCGCTAGAAGAAATTTTGGCATGTCTCACAAATAGATTTACACATACATACCTTTTGTTTGGTATAAATCTGAAAAACAATGACTTCTCGATGGCGAGTTCACTTGTTCAAGACGAGAACAATCAGCGCTGAACACGGGACGGAGAATAACGACAGACACGTTTGCTCTCGTCTTAATCATGTACCAACCAGCCCAGTCAAGCGCACTTGTGCTAAATTTCAACTTGCAGGTAACGCATGAAACACCGCTGCGATCGGGGACTTCATGTAGTGCCCACTACCTCGATGGAACGACGAGCTTGCGCAAGTCGTCAACGGAGGCGGCTGGCTCAGAAGCAAAACGGATGCCACCACGCTCGCTTTCACCGGCTTCGTTCTCAGTAGCGACTGTTGCATAATCGTCCGTCTAGGACGCATTACCCTGGTCGATGCGACATACTTTTCTCTCATTGTGATCGTCAGGTGCAAACTGAAGCCGTTTTGTCTGATGCCGCGGTGCCGGTGTTTTCTTAGAGATATGGCGGTGCATTCGGCAGTATTGTGGGTGTCATATTATATGGTGCGCGTGGGTTTAAGATGGGCAAAAACAAACCAGTGCGCCGTGCGGTGGCGACTTGTGTGGCGACTTGTGTGGACTTTCGGATGTGTGCGCCGTGCGGGGGCGAATTGCGTATGTGCCGTGCGGTGGGCAAAGAGGATGGCGATCGTGTGCGCGGCGTGCCTCGAGGCAGCGTGACCAGTGGTTGGGCCGTGCGCGAGAGTCGAATTCCAAGGCTGGGATCTCCTTCGCTGGGCGTCCGGTCCATGGGAGAAACCACAGCCCTACCTCCTGGTCCCTCGACGTAACGGAGCGTTCCCGCTACGGGAAGATCGAGCCAGGGGCCGTGTACAAGGCCGGGCCAAGCCTCGACGCCGTGTGCAGGCGGGTACCCTCAGGGTTCAGGCCCACGAGCCGAGGGCGTCAACCGTTGAGCGGGTCCCTCGGGCGCAGAGTTCCGGCATCAACGGCCGCGGAGTAGACCCCGTGACTTAACGCGGCCAGACCAACACTGAGCTACGGCGTCGACACGGTCTACGCACGACGCCGTCAACTCGGCAACCTCATCGGCTCCGACGGCAAACTGTACGCCACTGCTTGACTATTTCGCGTAGCAGCCATCACGTCGCATATGTAACTGTTTTCTATATTCGTTGAGTCCTTTCGTGTGTGTAAAGATGTCTTACGTGTGCTTGTCCACCTGCGTGCTGCGTCATTCTTTCGGAGCGAATCCTGAACCCGAACACAACATCACAGTGGGCACCGCGTCAGGTCGAAGATACAGCTTTCCCCTCGGCACTCGAACTTCTGTTCCGTTGATTACGTGCACATAGGCTGTCTCGATGAAAACAGGCTCAAAGTGAAGCTCACACACAGCGCAATCGGCACCTAGGGGCTTGTCAAGTCGGCACAAATTTCCCACACAAGTCGTCGCTCTTCATCGTTAGGAGCTTTAAAAAGCGATATCTTGCGGCCTTGGTTCGTGCAGGCGTACGTAGTCTTGCAGCCGGGCGCGTAGCAGTGGTTTAAACGCGTTTTTCCCCCACTTAGGTCACTAATGCACGGCAAAACTCGCAGACGCGAACACAAGCGAATCCGAGGACGCAAGCTTTCTTCAAGACACGGCCGCGCTGGAGGGCAGAAGCGCGCGGTGCTTCATTTGCGCGTGTCGCGTATCTCGTCTAGCCCGTCCGTGTTCATGTCTGTGTGATGCTAGCGCCGCCGCTACTTCCTTCAAAAGAGGGGAAACCGGTTTGCAAGGCGCACCGGCTGCAGTCGTGCCACTCAAAATATTCTAGTACAATATAACTTGGCGACATGCCAGCCTCCATACACTTCAGAACGTCTGAGACTACAGCGCACCCAGCCGCTGAAATTAGGGATGCGGTCAGCGCGTCGGTCCCTACGTGTGCTTGCTTCTTTGATTAAGACGCCGGCAAGCATGGTACCTTGTATTTGCCTGAAATAGACGCCACGTCAACTATGCTGTATTAATTCCTTGTCGCCGAGGCTGGCGTACATGGCGCGTTGGGATTGGCCAAGCTGCACACATCTTCATTTCCTTGTAACGTAACTTCCGAAGATGAATTCTTGAATATTTCTTCTGCAGCTCCGGATTCTCGCCCACCTGTTACCGTAGGAGACACGGTCGGTAAAGGAGGAACGGTCCCTGCAGCTGCATCCCATATGAACACGGCACTGGGCAAAAAGTAGTGGGGCGACCATCTCCGCAACGGCGGTAGGGGCGGCCCCAACCTTCGCTTTTGTGCGCATGGACACCACAGCGGCCAGAGAACTGTGCTGTGCACTATGCATCATAACGGCCATAACGGTCATAACGAGTACCTGTGAGGACTCCGCGTCGTGCGTTCATGAAGCTAGCGTTTGCAGAGATACCCTTGCAGAATGACAAAGCCTGAACGAGGACTTCGTTGGGGACTACGGACGGCAGGAATAAGCAGGCGACGTTACTTACTTGCGGGCCAACAGGAACAGCGGGAGTACGCTCGCCACCGATGGTCAGGCAGCCAGTGTTGACGATTAGTGCCATGGAAGCCATACTCTTGACGGTGACTTTGAAGTTCATGCATCCCATATGATGCACACAGTGTACCTCTGAGAGGCCAACTTTTGAGGCCGTCGCTTCGACGACGGTCTGCGTGCGCGAGCGTGCGCAATGTCCGCTCACCGTACAATAGTGTAAACACGTAGTGCCTGTAAACAATTCTCTGCTTTGTTTTCATCCAACATTAAAATTTTTACTGGAAAACGTACCAGGTAAGCCCGCGATGTACACAAAACTACCACACTTACAAAAACACGTCGATACACCTCCTAACGCTAGGCTTAAAGCCAAAAATTCAGCATAAACAATTACACGCCGACTGCTTCGCATGAAATTGATTCCCACGAGGCGTTGACCACAATTGGGCAGATCGCACTAATTCTGGGTGTCGATTTCATGCGAAGAAGTAGGCGAGTAGTGGCATATACCGCATTTTTTATTGCTTTGAGTCAAGCGTTGCGAGTTGGACTGGTTCTTTGGGCATTTTGAGTAATTATGGGTATATCATGGGCAGGCCCGTAGCGAGAAATTTCGGAGGCGCGAGGGGGCCATATGCTGAAGGCCTGAACTATTTGAGGAAAGCACCTATTCTGAGGTAAGTACATAATTGAGGAAGCCACAGTTTGGAGGGAAGGGGGTTCCTAGCCCCCTCCCCCTCCTGAACTTGGCTGCAGTATTGATCGTCGGGTTACCAGGCGCTTCGACTACGCTGACACCCGAAGGGTATCCTTGGCACAACATAAAGTCGGCACTCACGTTGCAGCACAGATGTCCGCTTTATCCTAATAAACTGCACGCTGCTTTGCGATTATGTGCGTATCGTAAGTAGAGACTGGATTTTACGCAAATGCCTATTTTGTTCTTCGCGCTCCTATCGGGCCACTTTCATATATGAGCGCGCAGCTGGCCAATGGCCTACGTGTTCAGTCATCTCCATTTACGTTTCACCGATTATTCCGTGAGTTGTCCGAAAAAATAACGCTCTTTTATCGTGCATATATCATATAATATATATATGATATATGATACTTTCATATACCATAAGTTATGAAGGGCTTTAATAGTGTTTTTCTAATGCATATACACCAATTTCACAAGGAGGATGCTTTTTTTGCACCACTTCACCACCGCAGAGCCGTCTAGCGTCTGCGATGTTTCGCCGCCCTTCCGGTGTGCGGGGTTCCGCGGCGGCGTATGCAGCGTATACGCTCAGTTCACAAGGTATTGCTGTTCTTCGCGGTACACCGGTAAAACAGAGCAACGCTTCGCGAGTGTAAAGGCGCTAGTAAGTAATCGCTAAGCTGTCAGCTTCGTAATGGCTGAAACAGCAAGCAGCGGCGGCTCACGAGACGTTCCCGCAGCAGCGCCGACGATGAGAATGCCAACGCAGTTCTTAAGCAGCACGCTTCAATTCGTAATTGCTTTGTATGTTTTGTTATAGCTGGCCTTGTGGGGTTCTTGTAATATGCACTAGGAAAGAGCGTTAACTTTTAGGCCAACTCACGAAATAATCGGTGAAACTTAGAGACGAGGGAACACGTAGGCATTGGCCGGCTGCGCGCTAGGTGCGCGCATTGGTGTTTAAAGGGACACTAAAGAGCAAAAGGATTTTTCTCATATTAGTAAAGTACTCTTTCACGATGCCAAAAACACCACGCTTGCTGCAAGAAGACGCATAGTAAAGCGAGAAAACGCGCAAGAAGAAAATGTGGGTGGCGACGCCCCCTAGAAGTTTCCGCACCATTCGCCGTGACACCACATATTTTGACGGCGCCTACTAGGGACTACGTAGTTCCTAATCGATAAAAATGAAGTGCATTATCCTCTGAGGGGTCCATAGACTTAACATACCAAGCTTGGGGTAATCTTGTTGTTCTAATGGCGCCAAAATACGATAAATACACTTTGAAGTTACTGACGTCATGCGAGGAGATTTCAGCGCGAAATTTAAAAATGCAACTTTGAACTTTATTTTCTCGTCTATTAATAAACCTGTGATAGCAAAATTAACGACATTAGATTTCTCAGATCACCATTTATCGATCTAAAGAAATTCAGTGTTCCTCTTTAGTGTCCCTTTAAAGTGAATCTCGGGTTTCCTTGCCGTGATTATTCATGTTCAACGTAACTCTAATCTCTAACCGACCATTTGGTTCCGCTTGGCACGTTGCAATACGATATTCACGGAACGAAGGGAGTACAAACACCGATGCCTGTGTTAATTCGTGCCGTCGTTGTAGTTAAAAGCTCGTGGCCTCTGATCGTTGCGTAGGATAAGAAACAGATGTATGACAGATGACCTCAAATGCGGCGTAGAAACGACGAGACGATAAAATGAAAGTAAGCATGTTGCACATCTGGAAGCACGGCATGGAATAAGTTCGATTCGGCGCGAGCCGCCGCCACTAGCCGAAAGAGCTGCTATTTCTGGTAACATTATTGTCAGTTTTGGCGAGTATATGAGAAGCATTACGATGAGCGCACGTGTTGAGGTAACGACCTTGCTTTAACGAACGTGGGCAGATTATTCACGACACCCAGATTGCCGCGGAAAAGAAAGTGCGGTTGACATAACGCTACCCCAGTTATCGTCCCAAAATTGACAAGTCGAGAAAGAACGTGCCCTCGATGAAACGTTAAAGACGCGTTCCTGCGCCAAAGAACACATGTCATGCGGGTCTTACTGGCATGTAGGTTGAAAAGTGCTAATTCGATAATCTCTAAATTGACGCACTATGATGAACACATTCTAGCCGCAGGCATTGCAAATCATGTGCTGTAGCATAGAAATTAGAGATGTCGATGTTATGAGAGAACAACTCTTGTTCAACATTTTCTGTATTAATCGTCAGCTTTGACATTGGTTCTCTTTGGTGCCGATTATAAAGTGTGCCAGCACCCAAGCACAATCGCAAGCTGGTATGATGACTTGAAGAAATGGCCATAAGAGCAGACACCGCATATATTAAAGTGTTTGTTCGAGAAGAAGGCGCCCGACCTAAAAGCAGCGAAGTCATTTAAAAGCATGGTTAACTTCCCATGCCTCGGCTGCCAGTCTTTTACGGTTCCGATAGCTGTTCCCGCAGCCAAACACAGCGCAGTGGTATATCGTGTCGACCTGTTCTCGTCCGACATTTCAATTTTCGGCAGCGCAATTGCTTTAGCGCGTCGAAAATGGCAACACACTGACCTCTCATGCACCACGCAATGCAAAATGCGGGAATTCGCACACACCAGTGGCAGTCGGCGAGCGGTCGGACATGCGGTGGAGAGAGAAAGAGTGGTGCAAATGCACCGGTTCGAGGCCACGCTCCTCCTCTCCGTGAAAACGGTCTATAAATGCCTATTTTTCGCGTTTGCGCCTAAATGCACGCAAATGCCTATAAATGCGTATTTCAATATTGGCGCCAATATTACAACAATTTAGCCTCAAATTTCGCTTTCGAGTGCAGCTTTAGACCGTTATTCATGTTACTGGGCGACTTTGACTGTTCGGAACTGTATGGGTTTCAACCTACTCTTGTTCAACCAACTCTCAGAAAATAAAAGCCAAGGCCGTGTTCCTGAAGGAACCCTCTCGCATTCGCTCATTCAAGGAGAAGTTGCCGTAGGTACCCATTCCGCCACAGCCCACCGTCACACTTTGACGAAAATGACTAGAAGCCGTTGATTAATACAAGTGCCACTTTTCGGACATCAAGGTCAAAATTACCTGTTTCTCAGGTAACTAGAGTGCTACAATAGGAAGGCACAAGCTGTCCTCCTTTGCATAGCCTGCAAGGAGACCTCGCTTACTTTTGCCCCAACATTAAGTTTTTTGCAAACACTATAAGGAAACGTCATCGTTCGGGAGAAACTCTATTTGCGAACATTGCGCTAATTCTCTATGTACAGGAAAGAATCGCAGCCATTCCTGAAGGACGAGAAACAGAAAAGGCGCGTGCAATGTTACGATTGGTCTTGGACAAGAACAACGGATGTTTTCTCCTTAAAGCAGTTTCAGGAGTCCTTGCTAGTCAGCACTCTAGGGTCCCAGTGTCTGTTAAGCAATCGAATGTACCCGAGTACAGCTACACTCCAAGAGCATCTGTCGACGTCAAGAATTCCATTTAAGCGTACGAGCTCGTTCTCAGTGACAGGAGGTACAATTTTTAATCTGGACATGATGGCAATCTGCTATTGTTTTCACAGTTTTAATACTGATTGTTAAACTACGTTCCTCGTGCTCTCCAAACAGATTACGTCAGGCATGTGCACTTTAAATGGACGGAAGTTTATATGACAGTGTTGGGACGCCCTGCCTGTACAATTCGCATAATGTCATTTTACATGGAAAAATTCCCAGTGTTGCACTTGGCAGTCCTAATGTAAGAACACGTAACAAACCGTCCTCTCTTTGGCATTTATTACATGTCGTGCTTTTTGTTGTGTCTTAAGTTAATTGCGTCCGTAAGACATAAAGTAGCGCTGTTTAAATCACTATTGGCAGCTTTCAAGTATTCTTTTTCATGTCCGTTTCACTAAATACGACGCTCGGGTAAACGTCGCATATGAGTGGCCATTGAACATGAATGCGAGCAGTGTGCTTGTTGAATGTCAATTGGTGATCATTAGTCCAGCAGTCTTACGGGACCATTGCACGGCTATGTTGAACTGTTGGTGCCTTCGTGCCATCGCGATACAGGTCGCGCACCTCTTCGCTTGAAATTATTTGCATTTATGTAAAAATTGGTTGTGCCTATATTTACTACGTTGAGGCCAAAATACTGCTGTGCCGGCCAACTTCTGGCGCCTAAAACGCGCGTTTTTAATGCATAAATATCTGGCCTCTAATCATAAGAAGTGGTTATTGCCGTATTCCTCAGGGTTGTTGAATGGTCGACCGTAGTTTGCCGTATTATAGGAAGTGATATGTAATGTTCATTACATTGTTATAAAAGCGGGTAGCGCACCCTCTAACCACTGGTGCAAAAACTGGTATGGCGCAAAGAGGACGAAGCAAAGGCACGTCGGCGCGGTTTCTGATAATAAACAGTTGGATGTTGGCGCCCGTGTCTTTCAGTACGTGTGTTCGCTTCGTCCTAGCCTTCTTTGCGCCATGCCAGTTTTTCAAGTAATGAACCAACCAGCTCAGCAACAAGCCCCGTTGACTCTAACCACACTTGACATTTCCGCGATATGACGCCATATTCGCAATGCCCACGAACTATAGTTGGCGCGCCGTGCTTTTCAAGATGGCGCCAGGAGGAGGGTCAACCCGTTTGTTAGCATAGGAACAGATAGTACGTGCGGACGTACGGCCCCGTGCCACTTTCACCGGATGAAGTCATGAGCTGTGCTGAATTGGATATGAGACTAAACTACTTTCCCAAACCATGGAAAGTGCTAAGTACTGCCACCTGATTATTTGCTGCGGTGTGAAAGGTTATATTTCAGCTCTGTTACCGTGCATAACGGTGCTTTGCGAAATCCTGTACGTGCTACATAAAACTGCATATGTATGAACGTATGGGCAGAACGGCACACCGGGGTAGTACGTACCGAGCCAACGTTTTAGATACGTTGTACCGAGCTAACCGAGCCTGCCTTACGGATCTGCCGCAGTAGTAGGCCGCCAGCGAGTAGCGCCATCGCTGCTGCACGGGACCGCACGTTTAACGTGGTGATGGTTTGCAAACATAATACGCCGTCGTCATTACTTGTGCAGTCGGGAACGCGGAGTTACGTCTTCAACGGAACACAAGCATTTAACTTCCCATTCAGCAGCGCTTGTGTCACAGCCATGCTGAGACTCTAGCCGTGTGCAATTCACTTCACTCGCATGTTGCAGGCTCGATCAGCACGATCGAAACACGAATATCGAAAAGAATGCACACGTACCCTTTTCGCAACGTCGACGAAGTTAGCCGAGAGGCGTGGATTGTGGCTGTGACTGCACGTTCCAACGCTCTAACCATTTCGCTTCTCTGGTCGAGCTCGAGCGTGTTGGCGGCATGCGGCGCTCCATAATATTGCCACGCCCGCTTCTTCTTTTATTTTGATGTGTTCGAGTTTGACCAGCAAGGACGGTTATCAACGCTCGACGCTGGCCGCGAAGCAGTGTTCGAGAAGCTTCACAATTTTAGTAGATCGTTTTGTTAAGATTGCGCGCCGCACGCGAATGTTCCAGCTTTGTCGAGAGATAACGTCGCCACCAGCGATATTGCTGGAAAGTTCCATAGCGCCTGTATAAAAGCCGACGCGCTTGACCGCTTGGCAGTTGATCGAAGGACGACGCCCTGTTCGCCGCTATCATTGTACAGCGTGTATTGCTGTAGTTCTAGTTCTCAGTTTCTCGGCCACAAGTTCGGCCAAATAAACAGTTTCATCTCGGACGTGCTGACTGTTGTATTCGTCGACGTCACGACCACGTGACATCTGGTGGAGGTGCTGCTTCTTCCATGATCCGGACGCCCCCGCGAAGCGCTGACCCAAGCCCAAGCCGCGAGGAGGACGACGGCAAAGAAAACTCGGATCGTCGAGCAAGCCGCAGGCAACAAGGTCTACCGCCAGAGCACGGGCCTCCACCTGAAAAGACCGGGCAAACAAAGATCCTGACCTCGACCACAGCGACGATGACAGATGCTGTGCCGCCCGCACCGATCCTTCTCCGGACGCCCAAGGAGCCGCCAACCTTCCGCGGATCGTCGTTCGAAGACCCGGAAAGCTGGCTCGAAGCCTACGACCGAGTCGCCGTTTTTAATGCCTGGACCAGCGAAGACAAGCTACGGCATGTCTATTTCGCTTTGGAAGACGCCGCTCGGACCTGGTTCGAGAACCAAGAGCGAAGCCTGACAACGTGGGACATTTTTCGCGACAGGTTCCTCACCACATTCACGAGCGTCGTCCGCAAAGAGAGGGCTGAGGCTCTGCTCGAGACCCGCGTGAGATGCCGAACGAAAACGTGGCGCTCTTCACGGAAGAGATGACCAGGCTGTTTCGCCACGCAGGCCCTACCATGCCCGAAGAAAAAAAAGTTCGCCTTCTCATGCGAGGAGTTAAGCAGGAGCTCTTAGCTGGGCTCATGCGGAACCCACCCAAGACAGTCCAGGAATTTGTTTCCGAAGCCACAACCATTGAGAAGACGCTGGAAATGCGAACCCGACAGTACAATCGCCGCGCATTCCATGACAGCGCAGCAGTTCATGCCCTCGGCTCCGACGACTTGCGCGAAACGATCCGAGCCATCGTGCGAGAGGAGCTGCGAAAGCTCGCACCTTTTGCACAGCCCGAAGTGACGTCGATTGCGGACGTTGTACGCGAGGAAATCCAACAGTCACTGGGTGTTCCTCAGCCGGCACCGCCGCAGCTGCAAGCAATGAGCTATCCTGCTGCAGCCCAACGCAACGCCCCCCCCCCCTCCTCGCCCACGTCAAGATGCCGCGCCGCACCAGCAGTTCCGCCGCCAGGCACCAACGCCGCCACCACCGACGTCATACCGCCCGCCAGCCGGCCAGAGATACACGCCGAGGAAGACCGACGTTTGGCGCGCCCCCAACCATCGTCCACTCTGCTACCACTGCGGAGAAGCCGGCCACACCTACCGCCGCTGCCATTATCGACAGATGGGACTGCGTGGGTTCGCCGTCGACGCGCCGCGTCCACAGCAGGGTGAACGACCACGTGACATCGCCGGCTATCTGGCAGGAACGCAGTGGACCCCTCGAGGACGTTCCCGATCGCCGTCGCCAGGCCGCTACGCCTCTCCCCAACGCCGACCATACACTGGCCCAACGCGGGGCCGGTTACCTAGCCCGCATCCGGAAGACTGAGGGCAGCAACCGATGGAGGTGCGGTTGCTGTACGACGAAATACCGAAGACCCTCCGCCGCCGACGCCGCCGCCACGACGAAGGCTTCAGGACACGTCGCGAACCCCTGACGACGAAACCTCGCGGACCGAAGTAGACCTGACGACGCAACGTGGATCCAGCGGAACACACCGACGTAGCCGTGACCCGACGCCACGACCTATCTGCAACGCAAGACGATGAACTAGCGGCCTCGACGTTCTCATCGACGGCCACAGCGTCACAGCCCTCGTCGACACCGGAGCCGACTATTCTGTCATCAGTGGACCGTTCGCCACGAAGCTGAAGAAAGTTAGGACAGCCTGGGAAGGCCCCGAAATCCGGACAGCTGGAGGTCACCTCGTAACGCCGGAGGGAATCTGCACAGCGAGACTCACCATTAACAACCGGATTTATCCCGCGAACTTCGTAATCCTGCCGCGTTGCTCGAGAGATGTCATCCTTGGTATGGACTTCTTAGGCTTTCATGGTGCAATCATCGACCTGAGGTCTAAGTCAATAACACTGTCCACGGAAAAGGCACTACCGGCGCACACTGCGCCAAGAAAGCACGCCTTGAATGTGCTGGAAGACCAGGTCACCATTCCCCCTCGCTCCAGCGTCATCATTTCCGTCGGCACTCAGAAATCAGCAGACCTGGAAGGCGTTGTTGAAGGCGACCAGCACCACTTGATTAACCGCAAGATTTGCGTCGCAAGAGGAGTAGCAGAGCTGCGGGCAGGGAAAGCAACAGTTATGCTCACGAATTTCAGCAACGAGTACAAGCACGTGAGCAAAGGCACGACGGTCGCCTACATCGAAGAAATCGTAGAAGCCAGCAATGCTTTCGGCCTCACCGATTCACCCGAGCCTACTCCGACGAATAAAGCGCCGCAACCAGCTTTCGACATCAATCCCAGCCTTCAGAAGCACAAACAAGAACAGCTCAAAACCCTGCTCTTGCAATACAAGGACTGCTTTTCGTCGTCGTCAAGAATTAGGCAAACTCCCGTGGCAAAACATCGCATCGTAACAGAGGAAAGCGCCAGACCACTCCGTCAGAGCCCGTACAGAGTTTCGACGTGAGAACGCGAGGCTGTGAAGAAACAGGTCGACGAAATGCTACGCGATGACATCATCCAGCCGTCTTAGAGTCCGTGGGCATCCCCGGTGGTGCTAGTGAAGAAGAAGGATGGGACTCTACGTTTTTGCGTGGATGATTGTCGCCTGAACAAAGTCACGAAGAAAGACGTGTATCCCCTTCCCCGAATAGACGACAGCCTGGATCGATTACACAACGCAAAGTACTTTTCTTCGATGGACCTCAAGACCGGTTACTGGCAAATAGAAGTCGACGAGAGCGACAGAGAAAAGACTGCTTTTATAACACCGGACGGCCTATTCGAGTTCAAGGTCATGCCATTTGGTCTTTGCTCGGCACCTGCGACTTTCAAACGGGTTATGGATACAGTACTGGCCGGCTTGAAGTGGCAGACGTGCCTCGTGTACTTGGACGACGTCGTTGTGTTTTCCTCAAACTTCGACGAACACCTTCGGCGCCTTAAGTTGTACTTCAAGCAATCAAGACCTCCGGACTCACCTTGAAGCCTGAAAAGTGCCGCTTCGCGTACGAAGAGCTCTTGTTCTTGGGTCACGTGATCAGCAAGGATGGTGTTCGCCCGGACCCGCGGAAAACAGCTGCCATCGCTGACTTCCCGACGCCCACCGACAAGAAGGCCGTACGCCGTTTTCTCGGCTTGTGCGCCTATTACAGACGTTTCGTCAAGGAATTTTCACGGATCGCCGAGCCACTGACGCAACTCACGAAGGCCGACGTCGAATTCAGGTGGGAAACGTCGCAAGTTCAAGCATTTCAAGAATTGAAACGACGCCTGCAGACGCCTCCCATACTTGCGCATTTCGACGAATACGCCGATACGGAAATCCACACCGACGCAAGCAGCGTAGGACTCGGCGCCGTCCTTGTGCAAAAGACCGACGGATTCGAAAGGGTCACCAGTTAAGCTAGCCGGTCGCTATCAAAGGCAGAAATCAACTACTCCACAACAGAAAAGGAGTGCCTGGCCATCATCTGGGCTACATCGAAGTTTCGCCCCTACCTCTACGGCCGGCCCTTCAAAGTTGTGAGCGACCACCACGCCTTGTGTTGGCTAGCTAACTTGAAAGACCCTTCAGGCCGCCTCGCACGGTGGAGCCTACGACTTCAAGAATTTGACATAACCGTCGTTTACAAGTCCGGAAGAAAACACTGCGACGC
Source organism: Rhipicephalus sanguineus (assembly GCF_013339695.2). Lineage (NCBI taxonomy): Eukaryota > Metazoa > Arthropoda > Arachnida > Ixodida > Ixodidae > Rhipicephalus > Rhipicephalus sanguineus. Next base: position 53,992,285 of record NC_051182.1, read on the forward strand.
TGACTGCCTGTCCCGCGCCCCCGTCGACCCACCGCTGCAGGACGACATGGAGGATGACTGCTTCTTGGGAACCATAAGTGCCGAAGACTTCGCCGAACGACAGCGAGCGGACCCAGAACTCCGGGGCCTTCTGGAATACCTCGAGGGCAGGACCACCGTTGTTCCCAAGGTATTCACGCGAGGACTGACGTCGATTTTCTTGCGCAACGGTGTTCTCCTTAAGAACTTCTCGCCGCTTCGAGCCGATTCCCTTCTCGTAGTGCCCTCGACATTGCGACCAGAGGTCCTCCAGGCTCTGCATGACGACCCGACATCTGGACACCTGGGTGTTTCTCGCACGCTCGCAAGAATACAGGAAAAGTACTACTGGCCGCGCCTTGTCGCCGACGTAACTCGCTACGTCAAGACCTGCCGGGACTGTCAGCGACGCAAGACACCGCCGACTAGGCCTGCCGGACTTCTGCAGTCTATCGAGCCACCTCGACGGCCGTTCCAGCAAATTGGGATGGACTTACTGGGGCCGTTCCCGACGTCCAATACCGGAAACAAATGGATCGTCGTAGCTACCGACTACCTCACCCGCTACGCCGGGACAAGGGCCCTATCCAGAGGCAGTGCCGCCGAGGTAGCGAAGTTCTTCGTTGAGAACATCCTCCTGCGACAAGGCGCCCCAGAGGTCCTCATCACCGACAGAGGTACGGCGTTTACTGCTGACCTAACTCAGGCAATACTGAGATACAGCCAAACAAGCCACCGCCGGACCATAGCGTACCACCCACAGACCAATGGCCTCACCGAGCGGCTAAACAAGACCATCGCCGACATGCTGGCCATGTATGTCGACGTCGAACACAAGACGTGGGATGCCATCCTTCCGTATGTGACTTTCGCATACAACACGGCCATGCAAGAAACGACGCAAATAACACCGTACAAGCTGGTCTACGGAAGGAGCCCGGCAACGACGCTCGACGCAATGCTACCAACCGCCCCCGACGAAGACGATCTCAACGTTGCCGCCTATTTGCAACGCGCCGAAGAAGCTCGACAGCTCGCTCGCCTGCGCATCGAGAACCACCAGAGGGTCGACAGCCGTCACTATAATCTTCGACGACGCCACATGGAGTACCAACCCGGTGACCGTGTGTGGGTCTGGACGCCGATACGCCGACGTGGGCTCAGTGAAAAACTACTTCGGCGATACTTCGGCCCATACAAGGTGCTTCGACGTCACGGCGCTCTTGACTACGAGGTCGTCCCCGACGGCATTACGAACTCCCAGCGACGCCGCGCACGACCTGAAGTTGTCCATGTCGTGCGCCTTAAGCCTTTTGCGCGTTAGCGAACCTGGGGACTCTACTTTTCCCTTTGTTATTGTAATTTATGTGTGTATGCACTTGTCTCTTTCCTTTCCATGTTCTTTGCAAGCATCGGGACGATGCTTTTTCAGAGGGGGGGGGGGGGGCAATGCCACGCCCGCTTCTTTTATTTTGATGTGTTCGAGTTTGACCAGCAAGGACGGTTATCAACGCTCGACGCTGGCCGCGAAGCAGTGTTCGAGAAGCTTCACGATTTTAGTAGATCGTTTTGTTAAGATTGCGCGCCGCACGCGAATGTTCCAGCTTTGTCGAGAGATAACGCCGCCACCAGCGATATTGCTGGAAAGTTCCATAGCGCCTGTATAAAAGCCGACACGCTTGACCGCTTGGCAGTTGATCGAAGGACGACGCCCTGTTCGCCGCTATCATTGTACAGCGTGTATTGCTGTAGTTCTAGTTCTCAGTTTCTCGGCCACAAGTTCGGTCAAATAAACAGTTTCATCTCGGAGCCGGCGCGACCTCCCGCGTACAGTGTTATGGGATTCATGCACTGCAAGAAAGACTGACCAATGCTATATACAACTAAAACAGGGTGAGCTTCAACTGAATATGTCAGACGATAACATTTAACTAACCTACGTGACTACAGAAACCCTCGCGAAGCTGACAGTATGCGTACGCTGTGGGCTAGCATTGAAAGCGCGAGTCGCCACGTATTTTCACGAAAACTTCGCGCCTCGCAAGAACGAATCAGATTTCTCGTGTCACGGAGGGCCCGGTTTGTTCACTGATGCAGGGAACATGCCAAGTCGTAGTGTTCCTTCCTTGCCAACGCGTTAACACTCAGGTTAGCACAGCCGAACAGCAATCGCGTAGCTCTGTGGCAGAGCACTTGTCACGCAGAATCACTGTTCAGAAAAAGGGGACAGGGGAGGTGGAGGGGAGAGGGGAAGTGGAGAGGGTGGGGAGAGGGTATGCGCGTGCGCAGTAAGGGTGGTCACGCCGCACATCACCACCGGATTGAACTCCGCCATAAGATACTTCGCATCTAAAAATTCATTTACACTATGTACAGAGCATACATTATGTGTGACATATCAGTGCTCAGGGACACATTCACAATTTCACCAGTCTAGAATCATGTGAATTGTCAATGAAGCCGGATTTTGAAAGGGGTTACTCTCACATCCGATTGATCAGAGCCACTATTGCAGCTACCTCGATACTGTGTCTGTTTTCGAAGTTTTGAAGCTGGAAACGCCCCAAGGAAGTGAACTGCTAAGAGCCCTTTGTATTATTTCATTCGAGACACACGTCTTTTATTATCGTATAAAATAACAGCGCAAGAGACGACGGAGAAACACAGAGAGACAAACGAGCGCCATTTGTGTGTTTGTCCGTCGTCTTCTGCGCTGTTATTTTACGATCATGAGCAACCAAATAGGCCGATTTACCGCCATTGTGAAGTCTATTAATAGAAAAACAAATGTAAATTTGGGCTAAAAACACTGCCTTTCCTAATTGTCGGTGGGAAATGCAACCTCTGTTTTAAATATTGAAGGCGCGTTCGCTCACTTCATGAGAAGGCTCTTGCAGATAACTTATCTAAGGATTTCAATGAAGCGGTTAAAGGGACGGAAAAGAGAAAAACAAAACAATTTTTCTTATTTAATAGGTTACCACAATTTCAAAATCAACCTGCTTGCTGCGAGAAGACGCTTGGTAAACGAAAAAAAGACCCCCCCCCAAAAAAAAGAACTTGCGTGTGGCGACTCTGCTTTCATATCCCCGCACTAAACACCGTCACGTCCTTAGATATTAGCCGCTTACCTAAGGACGAAGAAGAGGAGGACGGGGTTTGTTGCTGTTCCGCCATCTTGGTTGTTACTCCGATCACTGCGGTTGTGTGAATATTGTAAATACAGCCTTCGCCTGTCGTCTCCCCGTAACATCTTTGGTGGAGGTGCGGGGTATATCCGAAGCTCACCACGGAACTTCGCAGCGGCCGTCTCCTTGGGCAATCCATCATGTCGACAGGCAGCCCCGTTGATCCAGCCCCCGTTACGCCAACTGAACCCAGCCACGTTGTTGTGACCAATCTTCGAGACCCTGGTACCTTCTGCGGAACTGACAACGTGCACGTCGAAAAGTGACTGGCCGACTACGAGCGCGCCAGAAAGACCAACCGGTGGGATCCCACTTTGATGCTGGCCAACATCAGTTACTACCTCCGGGGAACGGCCAGTGTGTGGTTCGACATGCACGAGGAGGAGCTGACCAGTTGGGACGTATGCAAACAAAAAATGAAAGACCTTTTCGGAAAGCCTATTGCACGCCAACGAGCCGCCCAGAAAGAACTTTCGTGCCGTGCACAAACGTCGACCGAGCCTTACATGGTGTACATCCAGGATGTATTAGCCTTGTGCCGGCAAGTTGACGACCAAATGCCCGAAACTGACAAAGTCAGCCACATTCGTAATGGCATCGCCGATGACGCATTTCACTTATTAGTCTACAAGGACTGCTCCACCATCGACGACATCATCAGGGAGTGCCGACGCTTTGAAGAAGCGAAGAGTCGTCGAGTCACGGAGCAATTTGTCCGGCTCCCTAACACTGCCGCCACGTCGTCGTGCGAAGACGTCCAGCTCCAGCCACCGCCCAGTACCGAAAACTTCCTGCGCCTTGTGCGGCGCGAGATCGAGGAAGCATCCCCATCCGCACCGCAGGGCCGTTCTTACGAGGAGACCCGCCCGACAGTGTCCTTAATCCAGGCCGTCGTGCGCGAAGAACTGGCGAACGCAGGTATCCAGCCCATATGTGCCGTAAGTCGTCCCGCGGTCAGCACTGCTCCCTCCTACCGCCCACAACCCATATATTCCAGGTTCCGTGATCCGAACCAGTGGGGCACACGAGATGACAGGCCGATATGCTTCAACTGCAACGGGGTCGGCCACATTTCTCGCTATTGTCGTTATCGTCGGCCATCGTCTCCTCGTGCAACGTACCGTGCAGAGGACACTCGATCCTCACCTTTCTACGCCCGCGAAGACTCTACGAACATTCACGCCCAAACCTCGACCCCACGTTACGACCGCTCGCCGTCCCCGCAGAACCAGCGATGTTCTCGGTCACCTTTGCCCCGTCGCTCACCTTCGCCGTACCCTCGGCGTCCCTCTTCGGAAAACTGACCAGTGCAGCTCCCGGAGGTGATGCTGCATTGGCCTACCGACCCGGAAACGCTCTGTTGACTCTGGCTACCCGACAAAACCTTTTGGACGTAGAAGTAGATAGCGTGCCTGTTTCGGCGCTCATCGATACTGGCGCCCAATTATCTGTAATGAGCGCTGACCTTTTTCGCCGTCTTCGCAAGGTCCTGACGCCCGCTTCATCTCCTGTTCTTCGTGTAGCCGATGGCGGTACACCTCGCGTTCTTGGAATCTGTGCTGCGCGTGGGAGCTTCGATGGCCACAAGACCTCAGTTCCCTTTGCTGTGCTGGACGAGTGCCCCCATGACCTCATTCTCGGCCACGACTTTCTGAGCACGCATTCTGCCCTTATCGACTGTTCTTCTGGCCTTTTACAGTCAGAGCTTTCTGTTATGCCTGACCTCAACGTCGCGTCGCCATCACGTTTATGCGCTGTCCAGTTGGTTGGCTTGCGCCCAGGTACAGCTACGTACGTCTCATTCACCCCGGACCCTCCCGTCCGTGATGGCGACTACCCGATTACCCCTTCCTTGGACGTTCTTCTGACGCGGCGTGTAGCTCTGCCTCACTCCCTTGTGACTGTTTCTGCGAACCAAGCATGTATACCTGTACTCAACTTTGGACGTTGCGCACAGTTGCTTCCCGAAGGTATCACGCTGCGCACTATATCACCTTGAGACACACACGACCCTGTGGCCCTAGCCATTGATACTTCACCACCGGCTTCAGGAAGCCCTGCTTTTAGCGCAACACTTGATGACCGACTCGACGACATGATTGCCCCGGATCTTTCCCCTTCCCACAGCAAGGAACTACGCCTTTTGTTGGCGTCATACCGTTACGTTTTCGATTTCGCTTCGCCGCAGCTTGGCCAAACATCTCTGGTCACCCACTGTATTGATACCGGGGACGCAATACCCATTCATCCACGTCCTTACCGTGTATCTGCTACTGAGCGCTGCGTCATTTAAACGGAAGTCGACAGGATGCTCGCTAAGGACATGATGGAGCCATCTTCGAGTCCTTGGGCATCCCCTGTGGTTCTTGTAAAGAAGAAGGACAACACCTGGCGGTTCTGCGTCGACTATCGGCACCTTAACATCACCGAGAAAGACGTCTACCCTTTCCCGCGAATAGACGACGCCCTTGATTCTCTTCATGGCGCACGGAACTTTTCTTCCATAGACGTTCGCTCAGGCTATTGGCAAATCGCTGTCGATGAAAATCATCGGGAGAAGACGGCCTTTATTACACCGGATGGGCTCTACCAGTTTAAAGTCATGCCCTTCGGGTTGCGTAAAGCACCCGAAACATTTGAGCGCATGATGGACACCTTCCTTCGGTGTTTCAAATGGTCCACATGCCTCTGCTACCTCGACGATGTCGTCGTTTTCTAACCTACGTTCTGAAGCCACCTACAACGCTTGTCGGCGATTTTACAAGTCTTTCGCACCGCAAGTCTTCAGCTCAACTCTTCGAAATGCCGCTTTGGCCGCCGCGAGATCACCGTGCTGGGCCATCTTGTTCACGCTGCGGGTATACTGTCTGACCCTGCAAAAATACGCGCCGTTACGAACTTCCCCACTCCACGTTCTTCCAAGGACGTTCAGTCCAGGGTCATCAATGACATTCTGGCGTCTTGCTCGACGAAACACAAGCTAACCACGGCCTACCATCCACAGACGAATGGCTTGACGGAGCGGATGAACCGGACCATTACCGACATGCTAGCAATGTACGTGTCGGCCGACCACCAAGATTGGGATAGAACATTGCCTTTTGTCACGTTTGCGTATAACACGTCCCGGCATGAGACGCCTGTTATTCGACTTTCTTTCTCTTATACGGCCGAAATCCAGCGGTGCCTTTGGACACGATGATGCCTCCTTCCATGTACCCACCTACTGAGTACGCTCAAGAAGCCATTGCCCGCGTCGACCATGCACGTCAAGTTGCGCGCGTTCGGTTAACCGAATCGCAAGCGGGCCAACAAGCTCGCTATGATCGCCGTCACAGAAACACCCATTTTCTTCCTGGATCTCTTGTCCTCCTCTGGTCTCCAGCACGCCTTGTTGGGCTTTCTGAAAAGGTACTCTTCCCGTACACCGGACCAGGATGTGTATGCCGCCAAGTGACTGACGTGACGTATAAAATAGAGCCATTGTCTTCGTCCTCGTCGACTCAGCCCCACACCGACATTGTTCACGTTGTCCGTCTGAAGCCCTATCACATACCGGAACCCACCGACGCCTCTGTATAGTGACCATTCTCGCGACCGTCTTTGCCCGGGTGCACCGAGTCGGTGCTCTCACCGCCGGAGGGTAATGTTATGTGCCGCTTACCTATATGATGAAGAAAAGGAGGACGGGTTTGTTGCTGTTCCGCCATCTTGGTTGTTACCCCGATGTGTGACCCCGTTGTGTGAATATTGTAAATACAGGCTTCGTCTGTCGTCTGCCCGTAACAATATTGACGGCGTCTGCTAAGACCAATGTAGTTGGTAATCTGTAAAAACGAAGTAAATTCACGATAAACGGTAGCGCACCCCGCGTTAAGACAGATACACGAAACACGAAAAAAGGACGACACTAGCGCTGAACTTCAACTGATCTTTATTGACCACCACAGTTGCTTAAATAGCATCTTTTTGCGCATGCGTGTACCATCTGGCAGACCAAGTTCAATAGAAAATCCCAAGAGCAACAAAAGCCACAAGCCGAAATCAAATCACAAAGCAAAAGCGAAAGGGTACAAGATAAAAAAATTGGCCGCGTATCTGCGTGCTTCGCTGCAAATGTGTAAAGACGATAGAAGAGGCGCTGTGTGAGATATGGACGCCATCTGGCAATACGTCGGGAAACATGAGTGCTGTGTTGCGTGCTGGTAGTCCCGGCGCAGCAGCAGGCGAAGACCGGCGGTGACCAACGCGACCGGCGGGGACGCCAGCCAGCCCGAAAACGCGGTTTGGCGCGAAGCGCTGAAGCAGAGAAACGTCCGCACTCAACGAGTACTCTCCACACACTCTTTAATTTACACGTCGCCTGGGTAAAACAGGAACGCCAGAGCGGCGCTCACAACCGGCAGCCTGAAGGCCGCCCACAACGCTGCTTTTTCGTTTTTTAAATATTTTTTTTCACCTTCTTGGCCTTCTCAAAACTAAAGTTTTTCACCACCAACCCATGGCATTCGTACAGTGCAATACAGAACCGAAACCGAAACACAACCGTGAGCTCGTGCGAAGGGCACGGAGGAAGGCAAATTTCAGCGCAGTCGCATTTTCAGCTTTGTTGAAACAGCGCTCACTAGACGACGACGAAGTAAAAGAACGCACAGGACAGGCAGCGCCTGTCCTGTGCCTTCTTTTACCTCGTCGTCGTCTAGTGAGCGCTGTTTCAACAAAGATGAACGCATACCAACTCGTTCAAGCTTCCATTCTTATGCATTTTCAGCGTAGCTTAAGAAACTAGGGTCCTTAAAATTACGTATGTATGCATTTTCTATTAAAGGAACACGCCACCTAATACTTACCTAGTGATGTTGCACCTCAGATATGCATGATATTTACTTTTTGATCGACAACGTTCACAAGTATGAACAGCCGTACCAGTTCAAGACGGCTGGCCCTTTGGCAAGTGGTTCAACTTTGGCCGAGTGGCTGAATCGAGGGACGTGCCGACAAACAGAAAGACAGACAGACAGAAAGACAGACCAAAATTTCTGCGTTTAAGTTCCCCAAGAAAGACTATCGTCTTTAAAAACCCGAAAAACCAACACCAAGAAAGAAGCCACATCACGTGTTAATACCTAAAATCTTCCTCTCTTTTTGGAAGATAGAGCAACCGATGGGCAGCTAATGCAGTCTTCCCTCCTTTCCAAAAATTTGTGTCGCTTCTAAAATTTCACGAGCAATTTTGCCTTTTTCCCTAGACACCACCCTCGTGTGGCCCAACATGGGTGCGCAGCCGCAGTCCCTGCAGTGTATGGCGAGGTGGCCTGCAATGTCCTCTGACTCGGCCATAGATTTCACATACCAAGTTTCAGAAAATTTCTTTCAGCGAATATCGCTACAATACACAAAATACACCTTAAACACCCTGACGTAAAGTGCAGACATATCGGCGCGAAATTAGAGAACACTACTTTCGCCTTGATTTTTCCCTCTATAAATAACGTAGGATGGTGAAATTTGGGACGTTAGAGTTCTATGAGTATAATTTATCAACCTATGCAGATTCACTATTTAACTTTAGTGTCCCTTTATCCAGAGTTGCGTGAAACCAATGACATTTTGCCGTCGTGTGACACTTCTTAGAGTATTATTAAGACGAAAGCAGTAGGTGCGTCATCAAAAGCGAGAAGTTATCGTCGGCGTTGGCGGTGACGGCAACGGCAACACGAGAGATGTGACGTGGTTATGTGCTACAGCTTGATGACATGGAGAACTTACGTCATGTTGAGTTGACAGGTGACCAAAATTTGTCATGTCCTTATGAACTTATCACGATGCCACTAAGCCGCCACATAACATGACGTCACATAATGAGGTCATGTCATGAAACCATTGTATTGTCAAAGGTGGGCCTTACTGCCCACCTTTGTTTTCGTAGCAAGCGTCTCGTTTTGGCAGACGTGATGTTTTCAGGTTGTGTGCAAGTGATTATTGGTTAGCAGCCAGCGTGTATAAAAGTAGCGTGCAATATGTGACGTCGGCAGGCGAAAAACGTTCCACACACCCCATCATGGCAACGAGCGTCGCTGACTAACACTCACAGGTTTAAATGCACTGATATACCAGATGAACTATACGGCAAGATGACTGCCGCTGTAGCTCAATTGGTAGAACATCGGACTTGTTATTCAAAGGTTGCAGGTTCGGTCTCTGCAGGCGGGAAGTGTTCTTTTCGTCGACTTTAATTTCTTCACATTTGTATCATAATTCCTACAAAAAACATCCACTATACCTTCCTTGGCTTGACTGTCTGTCAGCTGCCATTAACGTTGTTCATGAAACAAGCGGTGCGCGCAAATAGCGCTGCTGTCGGAACGATAGTACAGCCAGCTACCAATACAACTGGCGAGTCCAAATAAGAACTATGTTTCTAAGATAGAGAGTGCATAAACATCTTTACTCGGTTATCACTTACACGTTTTCTTCGACGCGGTCTCTACAATCCAGGAAACAACATAATTTCGCCGCTTCGAGGACCCTCGATACCCCTGCCGCTGGTATTCCAGGGTGGGGTAGTCTAGGGCACTCTGATGCAGAAGCTTGGGGAGAGGTTATTTGGTCGTGCCACTTCTTCCACGCCAAAAATAAAACCCTGCTTAAGAAATTACGAACAATGTCCCCGAACGCGCGTACGCAATAGATAATGCTCGACGACGTAGCGAAAATACCTTGTAAGAGGGTCTCACGCTTTTTACTGCAATGCCTGCTGAACACCGAGCTTGCAGGCGTTGCAAAGGGGATTCATGAGCAATCAAAGAGACAGACAGGTGCACACCAGTAGCTAGCCTAGACTTTCGGGCTCATTCCGCTAGTACGTAAAATCTAAACCGACAGACTGACTGACTCACTGACTGACATCATCCCCACCTACCCACCCTCCGATTGAATGGCAATCCGACCCGACGCTCACATACATACATACATACATACATACATACATACATACATACATACATACATACATACATACATACATACATACATACATGTAGATCTGCTCATCTGTTCGTCCCTTATGCATACGCGAAACGACTCGAAGGCGCAAGCCATCTGCTTCGTTTTCTTCTCTGTCAATGTATTGATAGTTCCCCGCCCACCTTCTAAAGCTTTCTGCAGCTAACCTGGTTTTGCACTACCTCCAGGATCCAAGGCATTCTAAGCTTCCTCACTTGGTTTCGCACTGCCTCCGTGAGCGGCCCACTTTTGAGCAAACGGCGATGTTAAACCGGTTTCAGACTACAGTCGCATCTGTCACAAATGTCGTATCACGTAGAGCCGCATCGTGCGTTTGCGTTGCTAACTACCTATACTCGGCGACAACTTATCTTGACATTGGATCAAAGGTTACGGAGGCGGGGCATCCGCACATTTGTGTTACTACGCAAATGGTTCGGCATCTTGCACCCGATATCAGTTCCAGTTTCTGTTTCGCTTGCTTGCATCGCTAGAGCGTTTAGCACCACGTCTACATGCAGAATGGGAACATCAGTGTGCGTAGATGCGTCTACCTGCTGTACTGTATATTGTCACAAGGTTGTTACGTTGACGAAGGCTGCAGTGGGTGTGTCGAAGATGAAAATTTCTTTGGCCGAACTTGTGGACGGGAAACGAGTCAGTCAGAGCGTCGTCCGTAATAATTCTGACAATTCGTAAAGCGTGTCGGCTTTTATACATGTTCTATCGAATGGTCCAGTGTTATCGCTGGTGGTCATGTAATCCCTAGACTATTCGCGTACCGCGCGCAATCTTAACAGAAAGATCTAAAACAATCGTGGCGCTTCTGGAACATCCCATCGCGGTCTGCGCGGAGCATTCCAAACAGTCTTTGCGGGTGAAGCCCGAAGACAACAAAATAAGACACATGGCAATATGATGAACGCCGCCAAGCGCACACCGCAGCCTGAATACGGCGTTTGCTCGATTGTAGCGCGATCACGATTGTAACGTGAGGGGCGAGTTTAGTAGCAAAAATTTGGAGAAAAAGCTCGAAAGGTATTCGAATAAATACGAACTGCAAGTACCATGATGCCGCTGAATTGGCTTTAGATTTAAAGAGAGCTCACTCTTAATTAAAAAGAGACTGACACAGATTATTTTATCAAGCTTCGCTGGACACACACCTTCACAGAGCATAACGGCCAGCGATGTTTTTCCATCTGTGCATGCAGTATGTAACATGTATTGTCCATAATAACGATTGTCACTGGTAGAAAAAAATAAAGTATAAAAAACCGTTCTTATCTTTTATTGCATTGCGTCCAGGCGTGATTTGAAACAGCAGGAAAGCAAAAGGCAAGTATTTATATTTTACAGCACAAGAAGGCACACTGCAAACAAAATGACCAAAAGTTCTTGCTCTAAGTCAGGATTTTCCAGACGCTTTGGTAACACAAATCACTTTACATTTTTTCAGATTAATCGTTGTGCCCGACAACAAAAGCATTTCCACATAGGCTTTCAAGCGCAAATAAGAAATCTTTTCTGCAGTGGGGAATACAATTTTTTGGGCACTCTGTGTCAACATATTGTTTTGCGCTTATGGTACAGAACGTGATAACCATAACAAGTTTTTGCTGACATTCCTAACATTAATGCACTTGCGATATAGAACATGATAACCATTACAACCTTTTGCTAGCACTCGATGTCAATATGACATTTTACACGCGTGAGTCATGACACAGAACATAACCATAACAACGTTCAGATGGAAATGCATGGCAACTGAGATTTCGCACTTGTTACCATAGGTCGGCAAAAAAAAAAAACTGGAGCTCACTTACTCAAAAATATTTTGCTCAGAGAGCTCACTGTGACTCAGACTCACGAAATTTCCCTCATCCGGGCTACCTAAACCTTTTCTCGACCACTCACTCGAGCTCAAACTTGTTTTTATTTAAATAGAAAAGAAAATAACATCAGAAGGTAGGCTATATCAGAGCCGGCTGTCTCACCAAGAAGAAGAAAGTGGCAATAAGAAGAAAAATGAAAACAAACGAAAAATAGAAAAAGAAAAACAATCAGCTGAACTATGCACATATGCAACATGCCTCGTACAACTTTGCACTTGCAAAGTCCAAGTGCAGAGTCTAGAACATAGAGGGTTGTGTCGCATAACACCTCGGATGCAGTCCGCACAGCCAGTCTCCCATACAAAGACATATGACATGACTAGAAAGTATTCTAACTAATGTAGTGCTATGAAAGTAAAGAATCATGGCAATCGTAAGTCTGTATCAATTAAAAAATTCACAGCATATCCACAGGTGAATGATGAAGAGCTTGCGCAAAGCTCCTGAAGCAATCATGGTTACACCGTGAAATCTTCAGTGGTTTCGCCCAGCAGTAATCAAAGCGATAGCCGTGTACATCATCAAAAACGTGACAAACACTGTATATATTTATACAAGAAATTTTATTAATCGTAAGTGGTAGCTAGACGTGGCTTCCGTTTCCCCTTCATTATAACGGCTTTATGGTCGGTGAAGTAATGGATCGGTGATGGATCTTAGTGGGTTATTTGCAAAGACGAAGTAGTGGGCAGTTTGCAAAGGATCGGTGATGGGCCGGTTACGCCTTACGCCGGACGCCGTACGCGTGACAAGGTTAGACTAAGAGGAGCTTCGTCCCTAAAAATCCAAAATAGCACTCATTGCCCATCTTTTATTGTCAGGATTTGGCCATGGTCGAAACCTTGCAAATTGAGAATGATCGTTTGTCAAGTCTCTTGAGTAGGTCAATAAGTCGAACATGCTGTTCTTCATATTTCGGGCATTCTATAAGGAGATGCTCCACTGATGCATCAGAATTATCAAAATGGTCGCTGGTATTGCTCGGCAGAATAACAATTTCTGTTAAACAAATATAAACAGGCAAGAGTAGGAACACATTGATAACAAAGAAAGCCAGCTAGAATAACTCCGTAAATGAGTAAATAAAACACAGAAGTGAGTAGTGGCATTACAATTTCAGGTCCGATTGCGACAGAAATGAAACAAGGCAGCAAGCGCCATTGACATGAGACCAGAAGAAAAGGGAACCTTATTTTCATCATTTCAAGTCTCAACTAAGCAATGTGGTTCTCGCTGATGCAGCATATAATGTTAACATTCACGACCAAGATAATCACATCCCAGCCACAGTGACGGTGCAGTGCTTACAGTACGTGGCTGCTGACAAAAAAGACTCATGTTTGAGCGTGTCGCATTTCAATGAACGTGAAATGCCAGATGCCCGTGTACTTATATTTGGGTGCACATTAAACAACGCCCAGAGGTCAAAATCTGTACAACCTCAAGCACAGGATGCCTCATAATCACAACGTGGTTTTGGCACACAAAATCCCAGTAGTCATTATCACATCACGATAACGTAATCAGAACATGCACGAAGTGCAACAAAAGATATCAGCAGCTAAAATCACAATGAAGTGAATAAACGATCAAAATGTAAAGAAACAGCAGAGACCGATAGTCCACAAAAAGAATATCACAGTTTCTGGTTAGGTACATGTGCAATCATTTGCTCGAAGCATTGGCAAGGCACACATGGAGACGTCACGGCAGTTCATCAATTCCACTCATGTCGGAGCAGCTCGACTCATCTCAAGAACTTGAGTCTGTGCACAAAGAAATGATGAGATTTTCGTTTGGCTGTCTATAATGTCATCACGCTCCCATGCCTCATCCTCAAGCCTCATCACGTGAGTGCAGTCATGGAGCCAGTTCTGTTGGGTCACACTTGCGATTCCTTCCTGCAGAAGCTTCTCGACAGATTCAGTCTTCAAGTTTGTGTTCCTTGAAGCAATATAGCCTTTGACTTAGCTTCATACAAGCTCTATAGGATTTAGCTCGCAGTGGTAAGGAGGCAAGCGCACAACCTCATGCCCGGCAGCACTGGCAAGTTTGTCAACCTGGTAAGCAAGGAAAAGATGCTTATTCTGCCTAACGAGCTGCAGCAGTTCACTTTTCAGTTGGTCATCCGAAAAAGGAACATTTTTCGATATCAACCAGGACTGGATTTCCGCTTTTCTGGATGATGAGTTTGGTAGCTTCTCAACCTGAGCACTGTGATACGACGCGTTATCCATCAACATCACACTGCGTGGCTTGATGTTCGGTAGCAGCTGTTCAACAAACTATTTCTGGAAACGCGAAGCATCCATTTCTGTATGGTAATCACAAGCGCCCTTCTTGGCACGGAAAACTAGGGTGGCTCCATCAACAAAGCCTTCTGCACTTCCAGCATGTAAAGCTATTGGGCGTCCTCCTTTACCGCTTTGTGCATGGAAGCCAGTTGAGAGCCCTTGACGAAATGCGTCTTTCCAAGTCAACACGCTGGTGTCTGCCCAAACTCTCCCCTTTGTATGACCGGTGTTTACCCAGGTCTCATCAAGGTAGTAGATGGTCCTGTAAAACAGAAAGCAGTCTTATTGTTAACAGCGCACTTTCCCTGGCAAGAGCCCATTAACAAAGCAGACAGCCTTCATCCGAGGTTATGCCTCTGTTTAAGGGCAAAAAAAGTGCACTGACAAAACCTATGTGAATACATATCCCATACACAAGCTGGCGAAACTTTCTGTGAAAGAAAACTTGCTTCAGGCTGCCAGAAGCGTAGCCAGAGGGCGGCACTCCGGGCCTGTGCCCCTCCCCCCCCCCCCCCCCCGAAATATTCTTTCTTCCACGGAATATAGAGCAGGAAATTACACTCGACCACATAGGCCGACCCGGCCCCAAGCTCAGACGAAAGTGGAATTCTGCCTACGCCCCTGCAGGCTGTATGGAAGCTCATGCAACCACGTCCCCAATCCCTAATTACGTGCGCAGCGTATTCGCTCAATAAAATCTACAATTCAGAGGGCCATCACTAGTTATTCCTTTCTCCAAGCCATTGAGACTCCTTGCTCCTACGGGGAAAAACGGCAGTAAGTCTTCTCAAACGATGCCACGGCAAATGCTGCAATACACAACGCTGTGTTAAACCTACGCCACATGCAACGGAATCCTCGGCGAATACTATTATTTACCGTACAAGCGCAAACATGAACAGCCACCATATCTTAATGGGGAATTTCGCTACGACTTAAGCCAGGATAATGTAGGGCTTTCGATCACTCACGTCAATAGCACACGTTTGGCGATCACAAATGCAAAGCACACCTATCGTTTTCGCTAACCAGTTGGTCAACACGCATGCTCAACCATCCGCGTCAACTTTTTTACCAACAATCACGCGTAGTGAACAGAAAGTTTGCAGGAATAAAAACGTAAGAACTTAGCGCCGCTGCCTCCGCATTTCTCGGATGATCCGGAGGTACTTTCGACGCCAAGCAACGATGTCATCTCTCTCGAGCAACGCGGAATTCCTTGTTCTTTTTCGGAAGGCGAACCCCAAGTCGTTCAGCATTCTTTGGATCGGTCGAGTGCTGATGGTCGGCATGTCCATGTCAGGGTTGCTGATCACGTCGTTGCGTCGTTTCTCGGCCGTAGATATTTCATTGCGCAAGAAGTAGCTGTGCACTTTGCGCCGCAATGCTGCCAACGCAAACGTGTCATAGCACAGCAGCCGTGTCTTGCCGGTGATGCGCTTCTCCGCTTGGCCCGAGAAATTCAATTTCTTGCGCTTCCGGGAGGCAAGTGGGGCCCCAGAGCTTCAGCCTTGATACGCTTAACTGTTCGCTCGCTCACTCCGGCTAGCTCGGCGACAGTCCGGCACACTGCATTTGCAGACAAGTCACGCTGACGGCGCCTCACTCCAGCGAAGACATTGCAGAAAACTTGCGTGGTCTGGTTTGATAGCCACTTTCTGTCACATTTAGAGTACAGCTTCTTCAGAGAACGAAACGGCGACTTTGCGGCCGCACACTGTTCAGGCCAACGGTTAAGGCGGCATCGCGGACGCCATGTTTACTGAGACTCTGAGAGAGCAGGCGTGAGGAAAATGTGGTGCAGGCGTGAGGAAAACGTGGTGCTGTCCAAGAAATAAAAAAATACAGAAACAAACTTGAATTTTACAATAACATTTTTTCACGAATGGCTTCCCATACTCGTTCTTTTTTTATAATGAAGAAATCTTTATGTATTCGAGCTAGGTAACTTTTCGAATTAGGAAATAAATATAGGTACTATTTAATGGCGCGCGCGCTTGCAGGCACTTTGGCTCTGTAGCTTCCACAATGGTGCCAAGAAAAGTTTTCGTCGAGTATAGTATGTTCACATTGAGCTTTTCGGTGAGGTACGTTTATTACGACGAGCCAATCACCGTTCTGAAAATGCGTTGCGTCCTCGCTACAATAGTTGCAGCCTAGCAAGGTTCGCGCGTTTGGCCATGGCTGGGCTGGCTGCGCTGCGGCTCATGGTTACAGGACACGGGCACGCAACGTAATAAACACCGACAAACCAACTGCACAGACACGCTACTGCATGACTTGCAAGACGCACATGAAGACGCAGAATCCGAAGAGGACGGAAGCCCCGTGAACGGAAAACGCAAACCGAAACTGCTTTGCCCATTGGTCGCACGTAACGGGCGCATCAGTAGTTTTCCTAAACGTCTCGGGCCTGCCAACATTTACGCCCCAAACGTTACGTTCTTTAGGCTAAATGCGACAACGTCTGAACAAGCTCATTACGTTTATTGCGTTTGCGGTCACGATCATTACCGACGATCCGTACGTTGCGCACGTAGTCTGAACACGGCTTTATGTGGTGGCGTTACGTCCCGTTGCATGACGTCATGACGACGTCATATTGAAGGCATCATTACGTCATGATGATGTGACATGGCCACGTCATCACTCGTGTCGACGCCGCCGACCGTCGATTTTCGCGTTTGTTGAGAAATTTATGGTTTTCGCCTTGAAAATTGAGAAAACCGGACGCTAGACGGTTCAGAGTGCGGCGCGTATAAAAGGAAGACAATCACACGTGTAACAAACTCTGACGCGAATGAGAGAATAAAAGAAAACAACAAAACTCACAGGGTCCCTTATGGAATCGCCTAAGACCACTGAATGGCGAAAGCCATCTTCTTCTTGCTCTCATGTATTGATCCTGTCCAGCCACCCTCCGAAAGCTTCCTGCATCTAACGTGGTTTTCCAGTGTCCAAGGTCGGAGGCAACTTCTCCTGGTTTGGCACTGCTTCGGTGATCGGCCCGCTTTTGACCAAGCTACGATGTCATGCGATGACGTCTCTGTACGTCACCATGACGTGATGTGGGGACGACATCACGTGCTGTTGATATTTTGCATAACTTGTGTTCACGCCGCTGACGGCAGACGCCGACACAGGGCGCCGGCCAATTTTCAAGTTTGATGAGTCATCTGAGGCTTTCGCCTTAAAAACAGTTTCTTCCGTAAGAGTTACAATCCGCTTAACGTCAGCGATGGCTTTCAGCTATTCAGCCAGAGAGATGATGGGGAGCATTTGTGAGAATTGGGTATAGGGAAATGGCCAAGTTTCAAATCGGAGAGCTAGGGTAAGAGAGAAGGGGTGACACATCTATAGGAGCGATACGTATAGTACAGGGAGAGAGGGAGAAAAGAAACGAAACAGTTTACCTCAGGGTCGATACGTCACTCGGACATACTCCTGGCTAATGCAGCGATTTGCGCGGAAATTGAATCGGGAACAAGGATTAGCGAGATTTCCGTGGAATAGTTAAATGAGTTCTCGTTGAAAAGCGACCAGAACATCCTCTCTAGGCTACATCTTGGAAAGTATATATTCGGCAGAGAAAGCGAGAGTACGAGGAGCAGAATTATCTATTGGAAATGCGGATCGCACCAAAGTGGAATGTGCGCACGAAAACTTTCACAAGAACTGGTGCGTTAGTGCTATGCAAAATAAGCTGTTTTAAATGCTCAGATAAGATTGAACCGGAATAATTACCGCTTTCTTCTTTGCTAAAGTAATTCATTTTGCATAAGCACAATGTTGCAGCCTCATCTTCCATTCTTTCCTACACCATTTCCCCTTTCAATTACAGGGTATCCAATTGGAGGTCTACTGTGTTTAACATCCCTATCTTTCCTTAAACGTTGTTTTCTCTTTCTCTGTGTTTCTCCTGTCTGTGGCTGGTAGTATCACATGCAAATGGCTTTACTTGCCCCATTCGTATGACTGACAGTGCTGCCTGTAATAATTTGTCAACGTGGATTTTTGGGCTAGTTGGTTATATGCTTCAGAATGGGGCATAGCGCTAACGCACACGGACGAGGAAGAGACAACAGGACAACAGGACAGGCGCTATTCCTCGTCCGTGTGTGTTAGCGATATGCCCCATTCTGAAGCCTCTAATAATTGCCGCAGCTAGGAAACCGTGGAAAGTGTTCTTTGTCATAGTCCTCGCTACAGCTCCCTGAGACACCTCCCAGAGTTTTCCGTGTAATATCATTAGTCTGTGCTGCTTCTGTTATGCCCGTGCCATGGCACCGATGTATGGGCACACTGCGCTTGCATAGGCGGCTCCACCAGCGCGGCGGCGTTCAGCGCCAGCGCGGCCGTTTCCACGTCCCTCGGGTGATAGCGTTCGCTCCCAGACCACACACGCGGCTGCTTGTGCAAGCATGGTGTCGTCTGCGTGCGTTCCCCTGCAACTGCTGGCTGGTTTTCAGACTGTCGAAGGTTTGGATAAATTTTTCAGGGGAGTAAACGATGATAAAGACAAGCTTATGTACGAGGAATGTCTTGTACAGTCGCGCTCAGTATGACTTGCAACACGGGAGCGCGTGGCCTCACAAGTTTAAATATTGCACACGGTTTCAACATGCTTCATTTCTGTTATTATTATTATTTTCTTATTTGGGAACATGCCCCAGTGAGAGAACAGCGTTTAGTTGTAAAAATGAGGGCTAGTGGAAGGAATGCGAAATCTTTAAACTCGTGAGGCCACACGCTCTCGTGTTGCAAGTCATAATGAGCGCTGCAGTACATAATGGTAAAGTACTTGTCTCTCAGGACGAAAGCGTGGTGACAAGTCGGTGTATGTCCCAAACGCGCATAAAGGCTCCGTTGAAGACTATGAAGTTGAGAGTAAGTAAGCATTTTTATTCAATGGTCTCGCTTTATTTCATTCTGTTTTGTTCTTTTGAAGCTTTCTCGAAGGAGATGCGTCATCGACGTGACCTGCGACTTGCATAGCAGGCATAGAGGTCACATTTTAGCACGAAGAGTGGGTTATGTAAAGCTAACAAAAATAATATACGAACAAGACAAGCGCTAAACAGGTACACCGTTCCTGAAGATATAATCTGTGAATCGATTACGTGTAGAACGAAAGGAATAGTCATCGCTGTCGAGCGTAAACATTCAAAACACGCATAAATGCTACCACAAATTTCGTAACATTCGCGAGAGCGAGCTGTTCCAGCCTTGTAAAGGGATGGAAAAATAGTTGGAAGGTATGCTGGGTACTCGCGTTCACTGGCATTAGCAATACCCACGAAATGCCTACTGCTATTTTTCTATTCTGATATTTTGTGTGGGCTTCTAGTCTGTTCCATCAACCTTGCGCATGAAATAAGAACTAGATTTAAACAATGTCTTCGCGATACCGATTCAGTGTGAAAAAAGACATCGCCATCTGGAGGCCATCAGTAATAGGTGTATCACAATTATGGCAGGTGTGAAACAATGTCTCATTCGATGGGCGCCTCTCTCGTTCAATAATAACCTAACATCCTGTACCGAATAAAATGACCAAAAGTCTTGTCATGGCGAACAAGTTGTATCTAACGTTGGCATCGCTCCTTCTCCCAGTGAGTCTCCGGGAAGCAGTAAAACTGTTCCAGGTGAACTGCTGCATGTATAGTGACAGCCTACAACACGACACACCTTGTTGCTGCGACGAGCCATGGAACGACCACCAAGAAAACTGGGGAAAAACACGAAGAAGCTGGCACGAACGCTGTCACCGGCTGCAGCGTGCGAAAGCTTCCATCGCCCCACGGACGCGCGCGCTGCCGCTAGAGGCGTTCTCGTCAGCGAAGAGTTAGAAGCGCAGTGTGTCCATACGTGGGGGAAGAGGCCACAAAGAAGGCGCGAGCGCCCCTAAACAGGGAAGCTCTTCTTAGTGGACCCTTCGCGTGTGACATCGTAACGCTTAGCACGTTGGAAGTGGTCATGCTATTCAAAGCAGCATCATTGGCAACACTGCTCGCCTTCCAGCGCAGCCGTGATAGTAATAGATGTTTCGGGGGAGTGGAGAGGCGCGAAGGGCCACGGCCGCACTTGAACGCTACCGTGGCGTTCCCGCGTGGTAGTAAACGAGAATTTCGTCATGCGGGATCCGCATGCCTAGATCCAAATAACAAAGATACAGCAATGAAATCTTAAGTGAAATCTGATCAGAACAGAGCTGACTACGAGAGTGGAATGGCGCGCCCCATTGGCTAATGTAAAATAAACAGCAACGATACAACACAGAAATACTCACAAAACACTTGCGAAACATAGAAACACTTAGAAATACTTGCAAAAGAAGGTATTGAAAGGCAACAGCCTGAAAAAAAGGGGCACCAGCGTCGCTGGTTCGACGGCTTTTAGAGAGGGGAGCTGGCTCCATTTCTTTTTCGCCCTTCTCCTCAGCCGTGTATTTGTGTTCGCGTGTCTGGAATAAAGACTCTGACTTAGAATGTCCCTCTCGGCAGCGTTGGCACACCTCGACGACGAGTCGCTTTCCGAGAAATGAATCTTGAAATGCTGGAAGGTTAAAGCTTCACGGCAGAACACTATGATGGCTGTGCTCAAGTTTCTACAAACGAACGGCCTCGTTGAGTTACTGTCACATAGCGTTTTAGTGTAACGAGCAATGACTGACGTTCTTGTTTCTCTTCCAAGCACTTGCTCTCGAGCAATTACTTCCGGTTTGCCGAAGATCCAGGAAAAGTCTTCTAAAAATAGAAATGGTACGAAATCGATAGTTGGGGTTGAAGTTGAAGGTTGCATTGGATACATGTGATATTGGGCCATATGCTTACTCTAGGGTCTACTAACTCTGAAAATAATTAATGAAAATAGTTTATTTAGTTCACAGAATGGGCAAGCGATTTTCTTTTGGGCAGCTGGGATAGTAGCGGCACCTGGCGGAGCAAGCCTCAACCACGCACATCTTTCTACATGGCCTCTGAAATCCGCTTTGGCAGCGCGACGAAACGCAATTTTAATCGAAGAACCACACCGGGGCACACAAACTCCAAACTGCGAGTGCCACTACTATACACGTGAATGAAGGATTAGGATGGCTTAGAAAGTTTTAAAATCATTGGTTAAAGTTGCCTCAAACAGCCTTCATATAACGTGAGCGCGCTCGTCCTCAATACTTGACGACGAGAGTAGGTTTCTCATCTTGCTATAGGGAAGAGAGGCGTTTCAGTCGTAAGGTTTAGCCTTTTGTTTTCTTTCAAATAAAAGGCATGCGTCGTGACAGAAATTTCACAGAGCGCCTATTGCGGTTTATTTCTTTGGCGCGTTTCTCACATGAATACCTCCAAAACAGTCACATGGTTGGCATAGACCAAAGGGTGGCTGCGATGAATTGGAACTGAGAGCCATGGTGTATAGGCTCTGGCTCCATTTCGTTGAGAATACGTCGCAGAGCTTCCGAGGAAGCGTTGAGTGAGGGGGGTAAAGAGCAATGAGTAACAATAGAAAACTAAGCAGAGGCAATGTATACAAAAGCACAAAAATCACAGCATATCCACGGAGTGAATGATGATGAGTGGGCGAAGCTGCGGAGGTTCATTGGTAAACCGTGAATCTTCCGTGAATTCTGCCCAGTACATCATCACCGACGTGAGATCGGGCGCGTTTATACTAAAGGTTCGATGAGTTATGACGACTTGCAGCTCACTTTAATTTCACATGTACGCTGTGAATTTTCATTGTTTAGAAAACCATTGCTTTAGAAAACATCTGGCGTCTTTCGTTAAGCAGCTGGCGTCTTTTCGTTTTGCTTTAGAAACATCTGGCGTTCTTTCGTTTTGCTTTAAGAAAACATCTGGCGTCTTTCGTTCGTTTATTTCATCAATCAACGGTGTTTTCAACAAAATTTTTATTGTTTAATCACGCACAGGAGAAAGCTCACCAGGCACTACCTTGGAGGTAAACAATGGCTGCTAATGGGAATGAGAGACAGAAGAAGTCGGCTTTTAGCTAACACTTACACTTCTACTTCTACTAACGTTTTCTACTGGAACATGCCAATGGCTGCTAATGGGGAATGAGAGACAGACGAATTCGGCTTTAATTAACGCGCACGCTGCGAATTTTTATTGTTCAACAACGCACAAGAGAAATCTCCGACCGGCATCACCTTGGAGGTCAAGATCTGGCACTAGCGTTAAGACTGGTTACGCACTACGACGGGGACAAACGGGTGCCGCTTTAAGGAGCTTCGCCCCTAATACAGGCGAAAAGCGGTAAGGCAGTGTCCAAATGAAAATCGTTGCACAATATTAAAATGTCTAGCTAGCCCACAAGTAAATATCGAGCAAGTGAATTAAGGTGTCTGTTTAGTTGCTCACGAAAACGATTACGATCATTGATTATAGCAATGGCTTCGGGAAGATCATTCCATTGTGCAATGGCGCGTGGTGGTGCGGAATAATTAAAAACTTGAGTCCTTCCAAAAATACGCCTAATGCTTAGGCTGTTGTGTAAACGTCGTGACGTACGCGTTGGGGTGTGAATGGGTAATTGGTGACGAGGCAGAAAATCACACGATCTCCCGCTAAAGGGGACCGTGAGGCGATGCGAAGCAGTTTCGGTATGTAAAGCCCGCGTTTCAGAGGTGGAGTGGTGAGGGGGAAAGGTGAGAGGGGAAGTGGAGAGGGGGAATGGAGAGGGGGAGGGGAAAGGGGAGAGGAGAGGTGATGTGACGAGGGGGAGGGGAGAAGGAGAAAGGGGGAGGATAGAGGGAAGGGGAGATGGGGAAGGGGGGGAGAGGAGAGGAGGAGTGGAGAGGGGATGTGGAGAGGGGGAATGGAAGGGGAGATGTGATGTGGAGATGGAAATGGGAGAGAGGGAGTGGAGAGGGGAAGTGGAGAAGGCTTGCGCATGCGCAGTAAGGGTGGTCACGCCGCACACCACCACCACCACCACCGGATTGAACTCCGCTATAAGACGCTTCACATCTAAAATATGAACGTATTTATGAAGCAGACATAAAAGTGAAACAGAGCGACGGACTGCTAATGGCTCTAGACTTAGTTCTTGCTTAAGGCTAGTCGCACTGGAACGTCGGTCGTAGTCAAATGATATAAATCGAGTTGCCCTAGTTTGTACTGACTCTATCTTGTTCATGAGGTACATCTGATGAAGAGACCACACCGCAGAGGCGAATTCCAGCTTTGGGCGCACAAAGGTTTGATAGGCTAATTTACGTAAGTTAGAGTTAGAATGACGCAAGTTACGGTGCAAATATCCCAGTGTTTTAGATGCCTTGGCACAAACTGTAGTTATGTGCTCTTTCCAAGAGAGGGTAGAAGTTAAATTTATTCCTAAATAAGTGTATGATGAAGCATGAAGCAATGCTGCATTATTTATAGAATAAAGAAAGTTAGTTGTAGCGTGCTTACGACTGAATGAAACTACCTTGCCTTTAGTTGAATTAAGTGGCATTAGCCATTTATCGCACCAGCAGTTAAGAGCGTTGAGATCGTTTTGAAGGATGTGATGATCATCAGCATTTTTATAGCCCGATAAACAACACAGTCATCGGCAAAGAGCCTTGCACTGGAAGTTAAGTTAGTGCTAATGTCTTTATTGTAAATTAAAAATAGTAATGGGCCCAGGACGCTACCCTGCGGTACACCAGATATTACGTCAGTCAGAGAAGAAGAAAAGTTATTTGCAACTGTGAATTGAAGGCGGCAAGATAAAAAATTTCTAATCCATGTTAAAGTTAGAGTGTCAATTCCAAGTGCTGATAATTTAACAATAAGACGACAATGGGCTACGCGGTCAAATGCTTTAGAGTAGTCCAGAAAGATGCAGTCAGTTTGAAGGTTATCATCAATGTTAAAATGTAGGTCGGTGGTTAGTTCAAGTATTTTGTTTCGCATGACAAGGTTCTGCGAAAACCATGCTGGTTATTGAAAAAAAAATGATTGGACTCAAGGTGACTGTATAGGCGTGATGAAATAATATGCTCTATAAGTTTACAGCAGATACATGTCAATGAAATGGGACGATAGTTTTCAGCTAACTGACGACTTGCATTTTTAAATACGGGAATATCTTTAGCAATTTTCCAATCCATCGGTGATTGTCCAGATGATAATGACTATAAATGTGTAATAATATTTGACCGGAAATAAAAGAGGTATTTCTTAGTAGTTTAGAATTTATGTTATCAATACCACAGGATTTCCTGAGTGTTACGCCAATTATTAAGCCGAAGGCGTCATACAACTCGGCAGCCCAAAAATATCTATAACGCGAAGGGCACCAAGCTTCTCGTGACGTCTGGTACCAACGTAATTACGCCGTACGATTAGAAGACCAAGCTATAGTTGAACATTCACTAGAGTGAATCAAGAATGAATCAACGTACATTGAACAGAATTCAGTGAATTTAATATCATTGAATCATTTAATTCACTACATTCAACGAACGAATACCGTGATTCAGGCACGAATACCGGCACTTCGATGAAACAGAATGCTAACCCAAGCAATACAACAGCTCACACGACCGCCAGCCTGTGAGTGCCACTACCGGACACCTAAGTCAAGGATCAGGGTTGCCTCCACATTGCTTTAATACGTACGTCACATTCTTTTTCCCACATAACGAAGTTAATTAATACAGCGCCTGCTACAAATTTTCGAGATGTAGCGATGTACGTCTAAGGTCTACCGAAAATAGTAGAAAACGCCAACTGGAGCGCTCAAATTGAAATAGAGTAATTAGTCCAAAGAAAACAGAGAAAAAGAAAGTGACACGGTCCTTTATGCATTTGCCTAGGACGACTGGAAGGAGAAAGCCATCGCCTTTTTCTTCTCAGTCGATTGTATCAATCACGCTCGAAAGCATGCCGCACCTAACGCGATTTCACACTGCCTCCAAGATGGGAAGTATTTGAAGCTTTCTGCGCCTCACTTGGTTTTGCATTGCCTCCGTGATCGACCCACATTTGCCCAAGCGACAATGTGACGCTATGACGTCATCAGATGGCGTCACCTTATGTGACGTCATGCTGGCGTCATGATCGTTGACGTAATGATGACGTCATGTGGTCATGTTGTTACATGATGACTTTTTCCATCACTCGTACTGACACCGACCCTGCGGGACGACGGTCAAATGTCAACGGTCAATTTTGGCGTTTGATGTAGTGATGCAGAACTATCGGTAAATTGACTATCAATAGTATCGATATATTTTTTGAAACTATAGATAGTGTAGACAAACTATCGATAGTACTACTATCAACAAACTATCGATAGTGCAATCGGTAGTACCATGGTTAATATTACTAGCGATATTACTGCCACGCGTGTGTATTGATTTGTTTTGATGTATTCGGGTTCACCCACAATGACTGTTAGGAACGTTTGACGCAGACCGAGCCGTAATGTTAGCGAAGCTTCAAGATTGTTTGAGATCATTCTATTAAGACTACGCGCCAAACGCGGATAGTACGTCAAGTTTATTCGAGAGCTTACGCGAGCTCCAGCGATAACGCTGGAAGGATGGATAGCTGTATAAAAGACGACGCGTTCCACCGATGATCAGATTACTCGACGGCCGACGACTGTTCTCGCCGCTATCATTGCGCAGCCTGTACCGCTTGTATTTTGAGTTTTGATTTTCTGGCCACAAGATCGCCCAAATAAAGAGCTCCGTATTTCCCAGTCTTGTTGCAGCATTCTTCACTGTCACAACCACGTGACAATACTATCGATAGTGGTGTGAATATAGATGCTGTTGCGGGTCGGCCATATTGCCAAAATATTTGCGATAGCCTACTATCAGCTTCGTTTAATTTATGAGCAATCCTTGGCTAAAGAAATAAATTATTTCCGCAGTGAAACTGCCGGACAATGTACATCAATAAATCAATAAATTCACATCTAAAAGCAGCCAGTTGCACCTTGCAATTAACAAACTTTGTTCATGATATCATTTTTTATTTTGAAATCATAAAATGCAATATAAATTGAAAGCCCTTCCTTCCCGCTACAGCTGAATTGCTTGACTTTATGACCATGTGTCAGCGAAGCACTCAGGTGAAGAACAGAAGCATGTCAACTTCAGCCTGCTACTCCGGCTCCACTATGTACCACGCGTGCGGGCAACCAAGTTTATTCTGCAATGAGTTTGTGACGTTGATTTTATACTATCGATAGTACCATCGAATTTTTTACTATCGATAGCACTATCAATAGTATTGTTTAGCATCGATAGTTGGATAGTGACTCAGCTATCGATAGTATCGATAGTACCATCGATAGTTCTGCATAACTAGTTTGATGACGTATCTAAGGATTCCTAAAATTGCCGAGAAATGTTCTCCGATGGCCGAAGAGTCATTTCTCTGTACTCTTACCTCATTCAACTAGCAGCTGGAACGAATCAGGGTTGAAGAGATTCAGCGAACTCGCCAATTTAACGGTGTCATTAAAAAATGGTCGGAAGCGATTGAGTTTCCAACCATGGGGTCTTTCCAGCGAAATTCTTTTTTTTTTCGTAGAAACATATGTTAAGGTTCTGGGTGCGGCATTACGGCCAGGACTATTACGTTCTTGGTTTCTGCCTAATTTATTAAGGGGAATGCCATAGGTGCCTCATCAAACGCGAAATTTGACCGTCGGTCTCAACGCTAGTGATACAAAAAAGGCATCTTGTGATGACGTCATCATGATGCCACATGTCGTCAAAGTTCATGAGGTCTTCATGACGTCACTATGACGTTTAATGACGTGTGCCACATTGACATCGTCACATGGCATCGTCGCTTGGTCAAACGGTGACCGATACCCGAGGCCTTCAAAATCACGTCAGCTACAGAAAGCTTCCAGTGCTTCCTATCCCGGAGGTAGTGCAAACCCACTCTGGGTACAGAAAGGTTTCGTAGGGTGGGGGATCAATATAATCGACTAAGAAGGAAAAGATGGCTTTCGCCTTTGAGTCGTTTTAGGCAAATCCATAAGCGACCGTCTAAATGCAAAAGGAGCAAGTTGTGCCAACCATCTACCCATACTACGCACGTCGTTTACGTGTTTAAGTATTTCTACATTTCTTGCTTCCTTTTTTTGACCAATGTTAAAGTTATCACAAGCTCAATTGATTGCACGTAGCACAGGCATTTTGCAATAATGGCCACATGGCTTCATAGCATGAAGTTCTAATGTTTTTGGCGCCTATGACATTCGATCGAGTGTTTGACGATTTAGAAAAAGAAGCCGTATTTCATCTACACATATTTTCTATCCAATGCACATCATCCATCTCATTTTCGGAGAACTTGACAGAGGTTTTTTGATAAACTACCTCATTGCGGACTCGGTTGAAGCGTATGCAGTTTCTGATATGCGCTGTCTCACCTGCTATGTAACTATTATGTAAGAGGTAATTCGTTAAAAAAATAAAGGGCATACAAGTTCAAATCAGGCGTCATGTTTCATGTCTATTCATGCGGAAATTTGGTTTCCTAGCTGTTTCCGCCATTTTTTAAAAAGTAAATTCAAACTCGGGCCAATTAGCATCCCTACGACACGCCTGGTATTGATTCGCCCTTCTGTTTATAACACATTCGCGTCCGCCTTGCTGAACTTAATCGAGATTTCGGTGCGATGACTTGTCCTCAAAGTGCAGAGAGTATACACGGCGACACGTAGTGCTCTTTCGTTTCGCTAGAACGACCTGGTGCAAATATTCCCCGCAGATTGCACAAATACTCAGAGCAATCATTTCTGCGAAACTTTGCGCTTCCAAAGCGCATTTTCTGTAAGATGGAACATTGGCAGAGTTGGTATAGGCAGCGGCTCCTCTATGTTTTCAATGCCCGCGAGATGCGCCCGATCCGAATGTTCACCACCCTCTCCTCTAATCCTTTCCTTCTCTCCCCCATTGTCTAGCGTTCGGGCCTGCTTTGCCTTCATGGGGGAGAGTATACCCTTTAGATGGCGCCTCACAAAGGAAGTCAGATGAGTTAATTTTTTGTTCAGTTGTTTTTTATATCTGTGGAGCAGCGTCTGGCATCCATCATCGTTACTATTTTGGTTGTCACGCTGGCTCACTAAGAGACGCGGTGTTTTGATTGGCGCGTCTCCGTTGTTGGCGCTATGCGTGCTATACTGGCGGACAACTTTTCTTGGCAATGAAGCGAAGGCTACAGAGTCACAATGCACGTATCCTACCGCTAATGAATGTAATCCCACAATTGCTTCCGTATTTTCCGCGTGAGATATATAAAGTACTCCTTCATTTTCTACATGTAGCTTTTTTGAGACGGAACGCAGCGCACACAAGCGAGTTATTCGTATTTCTTTTACTTTATACGTCGTCACTTTGCGCTTTTGCGCGCGTGAAAAAGTCGCGCTGTTTACCCGTACCTTATACGCTAAGATGTAGCGTTTGCGTCGAAATGCAACGCTAGCCATCACTTTGCGGTGGCGGTGGTTTTGACTCTAGCCACGAAGGAAGGAGCACGACGTAACAAATCTGACAGACGCATGATATGGGAGACCAGCGCCGGATACGTGGAGCGCCGAAAAAGGGCGACTGGCGGCGAGTAGTGACATTACTCAGCCGCTCGCATGGCCTCAGTGCCGCCGACTAATCTCGGAGGACGTGCCGCTCGCACTAAGACAACCAGCCGCACTGTACCGCGGTGAGCGCACGCGCGTGCGCCGTTCCCGTGCTTCATTTCGGCGCGAACAGCTCGAGCAGCCATTGCGCCAGTAATACTGCACTATAGTTTAAAAACAAAATAACTTTGTCTGAAGAGAGAGAGAGAGAGAAATAGATGAAAAGGAAACGCAGGGAGGTTAACCTGGCGCGAGTGACCGGTTTGCTACCCTGTACAGGGGTGGGGATATAGGGGTCGGAAAGAGGACAGAGGGAGAGTGAGATAAAATGAAAACGAAAAAAAAACGCACACATGCACACACACGCAAGACGTTCCAGTCAGAGCCGTTCTGAGAGACCAGTTGAACGCAGAAAGCGCAGTAGCCCTTGCACAGCCTTTTTCTGTGACGTTTGTTCCGGTCGATGGCGCAGGATTCTTTCTTCCGACAGAGTGAGGTCGTCTAACTTATCGAGCGCGTTGCAAAGTGACTGTCTCTGTCAACAGTACTGTGGGCAGTCGCACAGAATATGTTGAATTGTTTCATCACTGCCGCAGTGGTCACATGATGGGGTGTCGTCCATTCCTATGCGGCACGCGTACGCGCGCGTAAATGCGACACCCAACCATAACCTCCACAGGAGGGTAGCGTCACGTCGGCGAAGGCCTGGAGGAATTTGAAGGCTGAGAGTTAGGTCCGGGGAATATAGTCGCGCATGCTTGAAGTGCGGTTCGTTCCATTGCGACGTGGTGCATTGACGAGCAAGCACGCGGAGCTTCCATGCAGCGTCAGTCCTAGAGAGCGGTATTATTATTTGACTGCTTTCTGTATGGGCTGAACGGGCAGCTTGATCGGCCCGTTCATTGCCGATAATCCCACAGTGACTTGGAAGCCATTGAAAAGTTATTTCATGACCTTTCTCAATTAGATGGTGAGTCTCTTCTGCAATCTGAAATACCAGTTGCTCGTGCGGGCCGCGGCGTAAAGGTGACAGAAGGGATTGCAGTGCCGCCTTTGAGTCACTGAAGATCGTCCATTTTTGTGTCCGTTCATCAGTAATGAAACGTAATGCGGCAAGAAGCGCTGCGAGCTCTGCTGCTGTCGATGTCGTAAGGTGAGAGGTCTTAAATTTGATTGTCGTGGCTTTCAGAGGTATTACGACAGCTGTGGTTGAGCTGTTCGTCATAACGGAGCCGTCGGTGTATACGTGCATTGAGCCTCGGTACTTCTCATATAACAGGAGCAAAGCGAGCTGTTTAAGAGCCGGTGACGACATATCTGCCTTTTTACGGATGCCGGGTATCGCCAGGCTGATGATAGGCTGAGTCAGGCACCACGGAGGAACTGAATGTCTCGCAGCGGGCGTGAAGCCTGTTGGCAAAGACTCGCGATATGCGGCTACCGTTCGGCAAAAAGAGGTGCATGGTCGGTCTACTGGTAAAGAGGCTAGGTGGTGGCGGGGAGTCCGAGCAAGATGCCTTATATGTGTCCTGAGTCCTTCGACGTCAATATGTGTCTTGATGAGGTGGTCTCTGGCGATCGCTATAGAAGCCACCGTCGACGCGCTAAGAGGCAAGCCTAGGCAAATTCGGAGCGCTTGGGCCTGAACACTTTGTAGTATTCGTAGGCTTGTTTTGCTTGCGTTGGTTAACGCGGGCAAGCTGTAGCGCAGGAAGCCGAGGAAAAGTACCCTGTACAGCTGTAGCATAGCACTTGGTGACATTCCCCAAGTCTTCCCTGCGAAGAACTTCAATAGATGACAGATGCCGATCAACCGTTTTTTTTTATGCACAATACGTGATGGCTCCATGAGAGATCCCTGTCGATTATGACCCCCAGAAACTTGTACGACCGACTATACGGTATAGTTTGGCCATTGATGAATACGCCGTAATTATTCATAGGTTTGCGCGTAAAAGCCACGAGGGCGCATTTCTCGGAAGAAAGCTCCAAGCCTCGATTACGGAGGTAACGGGCAGTTTGAGCGGCAGCTCTTTGAATTCTCGCTCGCAACTGCAGGCGTGTTACGGCGGACGTCCAAATGCAGGTATCATCCGCGTACATTGATATCTTCACTGTGCTTGGCAGGTGCTCAAGGAGGGCAATCAGCGTAAGATTGAACAATACAGAACTGAGTACGCCGCCCTGGGGGACGCCACGGTAGCTGTAATGTGGAGAGGTTTGGCAGTCTTCGGTGCTCACAAAAAAGGATCGCATTGAGGTGTAACTACGTATCCAGCCATACATCCGACCACCTATTCCTACCTCTTCGAGAGCGGTGAGGATGGCTTGATGTGTAACATTGTCGTACGCCCCTTTGACGTCGAGGAACAAAGAAGCGCAGAGACGGTTACGGCCTTTCTCGTGTTGAACGAAGGTGACCAGGTCAACGACGTTATCAATCGATGATCGACCACGTCGAAATCCTGCCATTGCATCTGGGTAGACGTTGTTGCCCTCCAAGTACCAATCCAGGCGTCCGAGGATCATCCTCTCCATAACTTTGCCTACGCAACTGGCAAGTGCAATCGGGCGGTAGGATGAGAGCTCCAACGGTGACTTGCCAGGCTTGAATAGTGGAACCAGGCGACTGGTCTTCCAGCTTGTCGGGAGCGAGCCATCTCTCCAAGATTCGTTGTACATATCTAGGAGAAACATTCTCGCGTGCTCACCCAGATGACGCAGGGCTCTGTAAGAAATTCCGTCGGGCCCTGGTGCCGACGTGTGTACACACAAAGCTAGTGCTGCCTTGAGTTCGTGGATGGAGAATGGCAAATCCATGCGGGGATCACGTGGTTGTGGACAACTGCTCGAGAGTAGTAAGCTGGTTGCTGCTGTTATTTGGCCAGATAATATGGCACAGAATTCTTCGGCCACGCCTATATCTGGTCTGTTTTGGGAGAGGGCTAGAGCCTTGAATGGGTACCGCTGAATAGGTTTTGTGCGCAGACCTCGTACCGTCCTCCACAAGTGCGATAGAGGTTTACGAGGGTCAAGCGACTCACAGAAAGCAGTCCAACGTTGCGATTCAAGCTTATCTATCCGGCGCTGGATCTTCTTCTGTAGACGTCGAGCGGTCCGCAAGTCTTCTACTGCCCCCGTACGTCGGTGTCTTCGTTCAGCACGTCGGCGAATTGCTCAAAGTCGCTCTAACTCTATGTCGAATTCTGTTAATTTCGAAGAGCACGTGAGAGTACGCGTTGTGTCGTGTATCGTGCTCTTGATTGTTTCCTCTAAGTCGAGTGACCTATTCGCTTGAAGTCGCCAACATTTATCTTACAATTCAACATGACAGCATTACTTTCAGCCAGCCTGCTGAGATTGCTAGCGCATTTTCTGATCATTTCGCACTATCTCAGAGCAGTCAGCCTTCAACATTTCAACTTAAAATAAACCGTCTGTGTCTTCATTTCATCTTTTTTCCGTTTACGCCAAGTGAGGTGCTATCTACTATTCGCAACGCTCGCAACACCCGCCCTGGATTGGATGGCATTTCAATGCGTCATTTGAAACTGGTTGCTGACATAGTTTGCAAACCTCTAAGCGCAATAATTAATTTAATCTTCAAAACTGGCGAATTTCGGCAAATATTAAAAAGTGCTAAGGTTATCCCGGTTATCAAGAAATGTAACGAAGAGCTGCTATCAAATTACCGTCGCGTTTCAATCCTTCCTTCCCTAAGTAAAATAATCGAAAAGTTATTTGTGTCCAGACTAACAAATACTTAGATAAGTTCCACATAATTAAATCTTGCCAGTTCGGCAGGAAGCTCTACCAATTTAGCTTTACTTTGTCTAACAGGTTTAATTAAGAACAGTCTTGATAGGAATCAATTCGTCGGTTCCGTCTTCCTAGACCTCACTAAAGCCTTCGACACCATTAATCACACAATTTTGTATCGTAAACTCTAAGCATATGGAATGAGTGGCCCTTCTCTAATGTTTTTAAAGCATTATTTAAGTGATCGAGAGTTTGTGTTGTACGCACGTGAAACATTTTCACCTCCTAAAACAACTAACCAAGGAGTTCCACAAGGTTCCATTCTGGGACCGCTGCTTTTTTCCCGTGATATTAATGATTTGCCGGACGTTACTGATTTATGCCACTATGTTTTGTATGCAGACGTTACAACCATAAATGTACCTGATAAGTCTATGTGTTCCTTACTAAATAAGCTAAATATGGCACTTGATCACCTAATTAAAGGTGTAACAATAACGAACTACTTATTAATCTACCTCAGACTAAGGTTTTGGTTTTCCATCCACATCAAAAGCCTTTAAAAATTTCTCCTGTCTTATCATTAGGAAATCATCTTGTTCCCATGAACGACTCTGCGGTATTTCTAGGTGTGACATTGGACAGCCATATGAAGTTTCATCTTCACATCAATCATATTTAAAAAAAGTCGGCCTTCGGTATTCGTGCGCTGATCAAGGCACGCCAGTATTTTTCACCTCCTGCGTTGCTTTCACTCTACTTTGCATTTATTCTCATATTAACTATGGCGTAATTGCTTGGGGTAATACATATTCATGTTATCTTCATTCCATCCAGCATATACAAAATCAAGCAATACGCATCATAAGTTACAGTTCTTCGCGTTGAGATGCTTTTAGCCTGCTTCATGAGCACAAAATTTTATCTGTTAAAAGGGTATTTCAGTACAACTTAGCTATAATGTTTTATAAATTACTTCATTCACAGCTTTCCTTTGAATACATTGATTGTAGCTCCCTAAAGAATATTAACCCCACCAGATTTGCTTCTAATTATAATTACTTGCTACCCTTCATTCACACTAACTACGGTAAGAAAACATCTAAATTCACTACCATTCATCTTTGGAATAGTTTACCTATTGAACTTAAAACTGTGCCCTCATTTTCACATTTCAAAGCATCAATAAAATCTTTCCTTTTAACTGCTGAGTGCTCACCTTAGTTAACGTATATAATTTTTTGGACGTGTCCTCATTCCTTTAATTTGCGATTTTCTTGTTTGCTCTATAATTTGTTTTCATCTATTTTCATTTATATTCTTTTATTTTATTTTTGTGCCGTTTTCTAATATCATTCCGCTTTTTATTTTTGCATTGTATTGCATTTAACTTTGATTTGCATTGCATTTCGCATTTGGCTTTTTATTTGATCGTATTCCTGTCACTTCATCTTGTATTTCAACTGTTCTTGCCTGATGCTATTTTTTGCCCTGTATGGTATTAATATTATTATTATTGCTTTCTACAATGTATTTATTGCTTTCCATATTGTATTTAGCATTTGCATTCTATGTTATTGGTTTCCTGTTATTTCATCTCCTATTTTAACTGTTCTCCATTGTTTACCACCTGCTAATATTCTGCTAATTTTTAAAATCAACTTTTGTTGTATTTTTTAACTGAGCGTCCCGTTGTCAGTATCTACACTCTGGGACCCTAATCTGTAACATCTCCGTAACATGAGCGCGGACGTCGCGGTGAAAGTTCGAAACATCCCTCTTCCCCTCACCACGAGAAAATCGTGCGAGCAGAGAGCGGAAGAGCAAGGTGCTCCCTGCGCAAATATAAAAAGAAGCGAGCAAGCTCGCCGACGACTTTTCAGATTCAGATTCCGATTAAGATTCCTTATTTTTCTTGAATTGCACCAAGAAAGGTGAATCCACCCGTCGCGCTCCTCGCGCCATCTCGCTGGTAATGAAGAAACGCTTAAAAACGCCTGCCGTATCTGAGTCCTGCCAGCGGTAAGGGGGTGCATATAACGCCCGCCGTTAGCTACCTGAATGATCTACGCCTTCTGGCATAGTGGTTAGCGCCACGCGCTGCGGAACGAGAGGTCGCTGGTTTGATTCCGCGCTTCGGAAGCATTTTTCTGAATAATCTTTCTTTTGGACTTTGATATATATCTATATACATACTTATACATATACGGTGCATGACGGCGGCGACGGCGACGGCAAAATCAAGCCGAGAGTGTCAATATAACTGCTATCGCAATAAAGGAAACATAGTTTCGTGCGGAAGAGCGAAAATCTGGTTAATGTCAGCGACCAGTCGCAGCGAGTAAGACGGGGAGATGAAGGGAAGAATTTCGTGACAACTGGCGAATGCATAAGTTCCATATCGGAAAGAGAAAGAGAGAAAGGGTGACACGTCTAGAGGAGAGAAGAGTGCAGTACAGAGAGAGGGGAAAAGAAACACTTTGCATCGCAGTCGACATACGTCACTCATATTTATGCCTGGCTCATTCGGTGAATGGTGCGAAAATAGAATGAATCACGACAACCTGCGAGACATCCATGCAATAGTTGAACGAGTTCTGGTCAAAAAGCGACTAGAACTTCTTCTCTATGCTCAACCTTTTTAAGAATATATACTGTGAAAAAAGGAAAGAGTGTATGTATCAGAAATGCCAGCAGGAAATACGGATTATACGAAAGCGGAGTGTGCGCTCGAACATTTTTAGAGAATTGGTAGGGTAGTTCTTTCCTAAAGCAGTCATTTTTGTGCTCAAATGAGAGTGAACTGAAATAATAAGCGCTTTGTTCTTTGGGTAAGTAAATAATTATCCCTAAGAACCATGTGGTATTCTCCTCCTTCATTCACTCCTATGCCCTTTCCCCTCCCCAATTACAGGGTGGCCAACTGGAGGCCTCTTCTGTCAACTTCCCTGGATTTTCTTTACCTTTTTCGCTCTCTCTCTCTCTCGCACACACACATGCAACCTGTGACTTGGAGTGTCATTTACAAACACGTTTACTTGCTTCATTGGTATAGGCTTCTCAAGCAACGCTTAGCGGCGCTGCTGCTCTTGACAGGCAGCGCCAT
Organism: Rhipicephalus sanguineus; assembly: GCF_013339695.2. Classification (NCBI taxonomy): domain Eukaryota; kingdom Metazoa; phylum Arthropoda; class Arachnida; order Ixodida; family Ixodidae; genus Rhipicephalus; species Rhipicephalus sanguineus. The sequence goes on from NC_051182.1 coordinate 54,028,163, forward strand.
CTCTGGCAGAAAAAGAGAAACTGGGGTGTAAGCAGCGCGCGTTTTCCCTTCTCTCCACCGCTTTGCCGCTCGCTTCTGTACAGGTCCAGAGCTCTCGCGGTGCACTTGCAGCGCCTCACAATGTACCGCTTGCAGTGCGGCTCCAAAAGGATTTTCAAACTTGACTTGCACTTCTGAAAAGCGAGCTTGATAAAATGAGAAAGGCTCGTCAATCACGTTAATGGTGAAGAGCAGACGATGGACGACAACGACGCCCAAATCACAGCGAAATGCATTTCCCAAGTCGCGATTACACCGTGTAGGACGTATACCTCGAGGTAAGTCTCATTCTGTCATGTTAAAGATGAATAATGGTCCACATGCACTCCGAAATGAAGCCGTACACGCTATTGATGTTCTGCGGCGTGGACTACGAATCATATGATTGTTGTTTTGATATGGAATGCTTACAGTAGCAGCCGTGTACCTTCGTGAACAAACGTTTGCGGCGTGCGAAAAAAAGATTTTACGACCATGGCACTGCTTCCTGAGAAGGTTAGTGTCAAGCCTTCCGTGCCGCTGGAGAATCTACCGCCGATTGAGACGCGAGGCAGCTAGCTGACCTTTAACCACTGTGAAGCAAGATGAACTCCTCGCCTCGTTTTTTCGGCTCTCGTGTCATGCTTGCAGTCTCTTTTTATGATATCCACTTGACAGGAGTATAAAACCTGCTGCGTGAACGCGGCTACAAAATCGCACAATGTCAGAGGGTGGTTACTTCAAGGTTGCAATTGCAAAGCATGCATTAAGTGCCAGTTATATTTACGGCTTAAATATATATCACCCTATAAAGTGACAAAAACAAAGCAAACCTGCAGAACGATGTCAAAGCTTGCTGAAAATGCACAGACGTCCGTTCCAGCGTGATAAAGCAGCCTTCCCGACGCGTGAAGTGCAGGTGCCGAACTGCTGACAATGTGCCGAGTTCACTTGAAGTGAACCAACCGCGCGATGGTAACGGTATAACGCGAATGTGAACGTTCAACAACGACGGGTAGGTCTCACGAACACGGGGAATCAAAACACAAAGTTGCTGCACCTACAACCGTGACTGGACTTTAACAATACGAGAAGACAGCGAGTAATCACTACTGTAGTCGCTGCGTGCATACGCCGCGTTACTTACCGATTCAGGTAGTCCGAACGAACGAAAGCGATGAACTCAGACAGCCAAATTAGAAGGCGAGACAGCGCACTCTGCTATCCACGCTTGCTGCCTTTATTTCTCGTACGACACGCCCGGGAACCGATACAGTTTAACACGTGAATCGTGTGCCTTGGTGTTATCTGCACTGTTGTGGCTGGCCACTAAGCCGCAATACTTCGGACCACGCTTGCGCTTCCGCGGGGTCGCTTCTGCCATCGTGGAAATGCGCAGCTTCGCACAGCAAGCCTCTCGGTTCAACGTACCAGGCTGACGGCCCCCCAGTTACCTGCACCGAGAGAAGAACGCGTGCGCACGTGCGCTACCGCTAACGTGAAAGGGGCTGAGTCCGCTGCGCATAAGGCTCAGACCTTTCCGACAGAGCCGCAGCGCGGCTGGCGCAGCGCTGTCGTCGCGCCGCCAACTTGAGCTTGGGTTCGCTATGACTGACAGTGCTGCCTACGAATATTGCAACGGCGTAGCAACCTTCAACCCATTCTCTGTCCTGGTCCTCGCTAGAAATCCCAGGGACTCCCTGAAATTTTAGGGGCGCAGCTCCTTAAGGCGGCACCCGTTCGTCCCTCGTAGTCGTCGTGGTCGTAGTAGTGAGTAACAAGTCTTACACTTTGACCTCCAAGGTGGTGCCGGTGGGAAATTTCTCCTGTGCGTTGTTGAACAATAAAAAATTCGCAGCGTGCGCGTTAACTAAGAGCCGAATTCTTCTGTCTCTCATTCCCCATTAGCAGCCATTGGCATGTTCCAGTAGGAAACGTTAGTAGAAGTAGAAGTGTAAGTGTTAGCTAAAAGCCGACTTCTTCTGTCTCTCATTGCCATTAGCAGCCATTGTGTACCTCCAAGGTAGTGCCTGGTGAGATTTCTCCTGTGCGTGGTTAAACAATAAAAATTTTGTTCAAAACGCCGTTGATTGATGAAATACACCAACGAAAGACGCCAGATGTTTTGTAAAAGCAGAACGAAAGAACGCCAGATGTTTTTCTTAAAGTGTAGTAGTAGTAGTTGCACGTAGCCACCTCGCCCGATCGTCAACGGGCGAGGTGGACCGGCAACGGCGCGAGGACCCTGCCGTACGAGAGTTAAATCACACTAAAAGACATACTTTGCGGGCGATACACTCTAGTGAGCTTTCAACTTTTCGTCTTAATGTACATGATAAAGAAATTATTTCTACGAAAAACGCAAGGCACACCTTGAGCAATATGTTTGGTTTTTGGACGCTAAATGGAACCATGAGGCGATGCGAAGCCGGAGCACTTGCACGATCGCGTTCCGTTGGCTTTCGTTGGGCATGCTACCGACCTCGCGTCGTGGAACGCGCGTCCTGTCTTCCCTCTAGCCTTGCCTTTAATTCGCACAGGGCGAGCGGGGAATGCGGTCGCTCTTGGCGCTCTTTCGCTCGGGAGCGGACTTCTTCCTTGCATTTCACCGATCACAAGTGATAATGAAGGGACCACGTAAACCAACAGTACAATAAAAGTTTGATGTTTAATATATACACGATGTTTCACACTCTTTATATTATGTACTGGGCGCATTTCACGGAAGAGTTTCACGGTTTACAGATGATTCCCTCCGTAGCTTCGCCCCACTCATCATCATTCACCCCGTGGATATGCTGTGATTTTTTTGTACAATGTCATTTGTATGACTCCGTGCTGTTTCTGTTCTGCGCTTACCATGGTATTGTTATGAACGTGTGGAAAGGGTGAACTGTCAAGTCGCCATTACGCGGATTTTAGCACCGAAGCTGTTCCTAGTCGACACTTCAGCGACGATGTCGTAACGCTTAGCGCGTTGGAGGCGGACAGGTCATGCAAATCAGCATCACTGGCAAAGCTGATGGCTTTCAAGCGCGCAGTCATGACAGCAATGCGAGTTTTGGACGAGAGGACGGGTGCTAAGGGCCACGGCCGCACTGGAACGCTACCGTAGCGTTACAGTACGGCCGTTTATGAGCATTTCGCCGCACGCGATCCAAATAGCTCGATCTGAAGAACAAAAACAACAAAGGAATCCTTAAGAAAACCCGGTCAGAACGCAGCTGTCTGAAAAAGTGAGTAGGCGTAAAGCATTGCTTAATGTCAAAGAGAGCAACCATACAACATAGAAATACTTTAAAAAACTAGCAAAACAGCGAAATTGTTAGAATGAAGTGCAAAAAGAAACATAGAAAGGCAACAGCCTGACTTAAAGGGGGATCCGCTTTGCTGTTTCGACAGATTTAAGGGAGCGGAGCGGGCGGCATTTATTAACACAAAAGAGTTTTATACCGGGGTCCACGAATGCTCCAGTGGCGTACTTCCGTCACGGATACGAAGTTGATAAAATGAACGCTGACGGATGAGAAAGAAAAAAAACTAGAAGAAAGAGTTTGGTCACAGGAAAACGGACCTATGCACTCTCGGTCTGCAACGATAGCACCCGGCGCTCTTCCGACTAAGCTACCACGGCACATGCCCGACGCTCTGCAAACGCGCCTTATATACCTCACACATTCTCTACCGCACAGTGCACTCTGTTGCCGTGCCTAGGAGGGGGGGGGGGGAAGGGGAGGGTGGTGCCACCGTCTGTGAGGAGTGCAGTGAAGTAATGCGCCATGACACTTACTAGCTCTTATATGGAAGGACTCGGCGGCGACGCAGTTACAGCATGGCATGCGAGATTGCGCGCGATCTCGGAAGTCATGAATAAAGCGCGTCGATACCAGTGCAGAACACTGGCCGCGCTGGCATCGGGCACTCGCCCTTTACGCCGTTACGTTCATTGTCTTCGCATCATGTTACCGTGCGAGTGCTCGTTCTCGGAGTAGAGCCGCTTCCACATGCAACAACGGCGTTTCTCCGCCGCCGACTGCTTGGAGTGCGATAGCACCTTCTAATAAAACTGCTGCAATAGGCGCTGCAGTAAGTCAACGATGTCGACGGGCTAATGTGCCTTGGAAGAGCGAGACAGACGCCAGCGGAACGTGGAACAACTGCGCGCGTGCTTGGTTCAAGCTACGAACCTCTGCCTCCCATGTTGCTGAAGCGCAGTGTTGGTAGTGTATGCATGAACGCAGACGTAGCTTACCCTAATTCTCGGGAGCGCACACCGCGCTGTTTCTCTCATTAACTGCCAACACTTTTAAGGAGTTCATATTGAGTACCAGTGTTTATTTGCTTGTTGATGTCATCTTTACGCGGTATTCATGATACGCTGTGTCCAGATATACGTTAACAGATCAGCTACCGCAACGGTTAAACCATGACCATGGGCCTTAGTCGTCGCGATGGAGATGTGCCACTAGGCGTCAACGTGGGCGAATCCGCGTCAAACGAAGCTATTCACCTCGAGATTTTTGAGCGGCGCCCTCTCGCGTGTGGCGTCAAAGAAAGCAGCCTTCACGCGCGCGCTCGCTACGTGAAGGCTGCTCGACGCTGCCGGCGGGCCTGTCCTGCTTGAGCAATTGAAACATTAGTGGGAAAGTTCATAAAGCAATTTGTACTGAACGTTCAAGAAAAATGCCCAATGAAATCCAGCAGAATTGCCCGTCAGCAGCACGTTCAGTGTCGATTGCTCCTGGTGTCGTCTGCTAGCCATCAATATGTACATCTGCATGTATGGCGACGATTTCGTTTTGCGACTGTCCTCTGACTGTGGCGTACTGACAATGACCTTTCCGGCCTAATTTCCATCACTGACTGCATGTTCGGCCTTTGTCTTCCGTGTCTGTGTTAAAGAGCAATATAGGTATACCGCGTGCTGCGCGTATTCAGTTGCCAAGACTGTTTCTTCGAATCGATTGCCTTGTTCGGATTTCTAGGCACATGAAAGCGACGTGTGATGTCATTGAAATAAAGAAATAGCCGCTACAGGCTACACCCTTTAATTAAATCCAAGTTTTCAGCAGCTGCCATGCAAGCGTATCACAAGTACTTAAAGTTTAAACAGGAAATAAAAAGGTTGAGAGCACGTGTTAAAAGGGGATGCACGACGGTGATATGAAATATTTCCTAGGTTGTGCGAAGTACTTCTTTTTTCTGCATATTTTATTCCCTACGTTAACAAATCAACGTTTCCTGACTCGTTCACGGTCGCTTGAATGTATGCTGAACAGTATTTGTGTCATCATTCAAACGTAGATAAACAAAAAAGTTCGGCAGATCCCACGTACCGTGGGAGTCGATGTTATGCGAAGCATGCGGCGGGTAGGTGACAGTGGCGTAACTTTTTTTACTGAGCGACACGTTACAAAATGACGCTAAAGATTTGTATAAATTTTATACGTAGACATATATAGGTTGAAGAGCCGCATATGTGTTATATAACCAGTTGTTTACGGTTGGGTAACGCTGCCAATGGCAACGTGGGTATTACCAACACCAGAAGCGGTAAGCTGATTTGTAGTGCTTATACGTGTCCCGAGAACGCACGCACGTTTCACGAACCTGTGTGCATATGTGCAAGAAGTTCTTGACAGTTCTTGAACAAGGCCATCATCACCGTGATCAGTGAGCACCAGCAGCTGGCCATGAGTTGTTATAGGATCGGGTCGTGATCGTGGTGACGAGGGGTCCATGTGTAGTGAAGTATGTGGTATAGTAGAGCTGTTGGAATTTGTGGATGCCTCGGTCATTTCGTCGACACATTTTCTGTCGACAGAGCCGGCGACATGAAGGAACCTGAAGCCACCCTTCGCGTTGGTGAGGTATAGGCCGTCGAGGCTTTTGTAAGCCTGGATAATGCTACGTAGACCAACATTAGTGGGTGGTGTTTGTCGTATTCGTAGACTACCTGGGCGTATCTGGCCTATGTAGCCGAATCTACAAAGCGTCTGCCAATCAATCTGGCATCATCCTCGGTCAGCATGAGGCCATCGCCCAGCCTCGTAAGAAATGAAGAGGACACTGCGTCGTTCTGGTGGACGAAGTGCACTTTACCGTGCGGTGATGTGGATATCATATGTAACTTTCGTTAATGTATTCCTCCGGGGTCGAGCAATGCTTCAATATAGCTTGCTGAATCATAGGAATACAAACGTAATGTTTATTAGACTGCTATGAAAGCGGAGCCAACACTGGAACTACAGACGTTAATCTAATATGGCGCCTGTATCGTAGGAGTACACATCGTAGGAGTATCATGTAGTGTTTATTGCTTTCTTGTGAAATTAGATAGCCAGCACGAGAACCACAATTGACGTTGCACCGTATTACGCCTGCGTAGGCTGTTTTTGCAAACCAGTTTATAGACCTGGCGTGGCTCAGTGGTAGAATACCTCATTGCCACGCAGAATGCTAAGGTTCGATTCCTGCTGGGATCCTAATTTTCATTCTTTCCATTCGTTGAGACAACGCTTCCGATGTTGGTTTTCCTTAACGCTCTAGCATTTAAGTTACCAATGTCTGTTCTCGCCGTTCCTGGGTAGATATGAACTGTCAATCACCTGTGGCGCATACCCGTACACCGCGGCCCCTGGTAAACGGGTATGTGCCACACGTGTCTAGTGGAAAGGGTTTGACGACGTACGCGACAGGATTTTAACGTTATTCATGTCATGACCCAGCAATCATATTCGTCAAATCTTCTTACCCTCCCATGCAAATTTTGGTGTACACCAAGTTAAGGAGGCGATCATGAGAGCACCCAGACGTAGGCGGCTAGATAGATAGATAGATAGATAGATAGATAGATAGATAGATAGATAGATAGATACGTAGATAGAAACGCTCAAAGTGCTAGAGGTTCGCTAAGAAATGCTTCGCATTTAAAAGCTTTCGCATTGAATGTCGTAGTCGGCTGCATTTGCAAATCACTCTCAAGGGTCGACTCCTCATAATGAGTGATGTGGTAACTGTACTAAAAAGACTAGCAGGGTCCCTTAAGCATTTGCCTAAGATGACTCGAAGGCAGACTGGATCTTCTTCTTTCTGTTCAGTCGATGTATTAGATGCGAAGTATCTTAAGGCGGAGCTCAATCCCGTGGTGGTGGTGGTGGTGTGCGGCGTGACCACCCTTACTGCGCATGCGCATACCCTCTCCACACACCTCCTCTCCACTCACCCTCTCCCCTTCCCCTCTCCCCTTCCACTCTCCACTTTCCCTCTCCCATACCCCTCTCCCCTCCCCCTTTCCACTATTCCTCTGAAACGCGGGCTAGACATGCCGAAATTCTCTCCTGTGCAACGCCGCGATGAGCTCGAGCGCATGCGCGTCCCCTCCACTTCTCTCTCCTCTCCTACGCTGCCCCCCTCTCGCCCGCCTGTCGACCGCGTTCCCCGCTCGCCCTGTGAGAATTAACGGCCAGGCTAGATGGAAGATACGACGCGCGTAGCGTCCCTCTTCGCGTTCCGCGACGCGAGGTCGGTAGCATGCCCAACGAACGCCAACGGAACGCGATCGTGCATGTGCTCCGGCTTCGCATCGCCTCATGGTCCCCTTTAGCGGGAGATGGTGTAATTTTATTCCTTCCCCTCACCCTTCCGAATGCTTTTTGGACGTAACTTGGCTTTGCACAGCCTCCAGGATCGGAGGCATTGCAAGCTACACATGACCTAATTTTCGATTGCCTCAGTGATCGACCCACCGATCACGGAGGCAATGCAAACAGAAGATGTCATGTGATGATGTCATCATGTGACGCGATGTTATGACTTCACAAATTTTCGTGGTGTGTGATGTCATGAGGACGTCATAACGTGACATCGCCACGTGATGATTTTTTGCATCACGCGTGTTGACGCTGCCGACTCGGGACGCCGACGGTCAATTTTCGCGTTTGATCAGAAATCGAAAGCTTCTCACCGTAAAATATTTAATCTTGTTACAGCAGGGTAAAGAATAGCAATAACCAGCCAAAGTGGCCAAAATAATGGTGCGAAAGAGCTCTCTTTGTCCTCTTTCTGGACATATTCGCCGATTTTTCCTACTGTTTTCCAAGCTGTACCAGCGGTGACTTAATGATACACGAACAGCGGAGCGCGATCCCCAAGCAAGAGGAACTGTATAATGCGCGCCGTACTGTCATCACCATTGAGAGGCACGCACACCCGATTAAGCAGCACTGCACAATCGAAAGCATGAATCGGGCTCACGAGCGGCAAACCGCAAGAATGTATTTAACTCTAATCATAATGGTGGGAACTGTACCACGCGCACACTGCTGGCGTTACATTCGAAGCCGGTATTATCTGTAACAAATTTTAATGTGCATCCAATTTGCCCAATCTACGCTAGCTGTCCACAATAACCGGTTGGTCGATGAAGGTATGAATTTTATTTTGTTGGCAAACTTTTTGTGTATGCAGCTCCAGATGACTCCAATTAATTCAGAGTGGAGTGTAAACTTTCCTTCAAATCTGTTTACAAAACGCTAGCTTTCCCGAATAAACTGTAAAAGTGATTGCGCTTCGCTTCCAAAGGAGCGTAGACTCTCTTTAACTCGCACGGAGGGACGTTCGCGCGTTCACACAAGCTTAGTGAACGCCATCCAGCCCAGTGAATGACTCTGCGAACTCAGTGGCATGATCCTGACCGTGATGGATCTGTGCACATAGAAGATACTTTAAATGTTAACGTTTCTTAACCTCATGTAATGCTAGCAGCCATCTCAAGAACTATCATTACAAGAAAATACAGCTAGTAGTCGAGGAACGCCGAGTGACGCGAGCGAACTATATCGAAAATGCTGCTGTTCTAGCCAGATCCTAGCGGACGACAAAAGCCGAATCCAAGCATTTGCGTCACCGGAGCGCAGTTTGCAGCGCCGCCATCGGCGGCGCACGAGGCGAATAGCTGCCAAACAACAATAGACATGGTAAAATGTCGCATGTATCACTACACAATAAGCACTAATTTTGTGAAGACACGTTTCACTTTCCTGCAACACCGATTTTATGACGGAGAGTTGAACCATGTTTTGTTTTGTTTTGTTTTTCACTCTTCTCAGCCGTGTATTTGTGTTTGAATGTCTGAAAGAAAGACTCAGACTCAGAAAGCCCCTCTCGGCAGCGTTGGCACGCCCCGACAACCAGTTGCTTTCCGAGCAATGAATCTTTCAATGCTGCACCGTTAAAGCTTCACGGCAGAACGCTTTGAAGGCACTGCTCAGGTTTCCACAAATAACCGGCCTCGTTCAGCGACTCTCACGTTACCGCGTTTTAGGGGCACGAGCATCTACCGCGGCACTATTGTATCTATTAGGAGGACTTCCTCTCGAACACTTCCGGTCTTCCCAATATTCAAGAAAAGCCTTCTACAGACAGAAATGGTACGAAGTCGATGGTCGTGGTTCAAGATCACGGCCACATTGCATACGTGTCATATCTGACAATGAGTTTAGTGAAGGGTCTAATAACTGTCAGGATGAGTAATAAAAATTAGTTGACTGGGTTCACTGAAGGAGTAAACGGTTTTATTTTGAGCAGCTGGGATTGTCGCGGGACCTGCTGGAGCTGACCTCAACCACGAGTTTCTTTCTACGTGGCTGCTGATATCCGCTAAGACAGCGCAACGAAACGCTATGTTAATCCAAGGAACACACGGGGCTCACGAATTCAGAGTTACGAGTGCCATTGCCATACACCTAAACCAAGGTTCAGGATCACTTAGAAAGTTTTAAAATCATTGGTTCAAGCAACGCATCCTCTAAAAGAGAACGAGGTGGTCAAACTTCCCTTAAAATGCCTAGATACAGCGTGAGCGTGCGCCTTGAATTGTTGATGTCGAGAACGGATTTCGCATCATGATTTAAGGAAGGGAGACGTGTGAAGTTTAAGTCTTAGTCTTTTTTAAATAAAATACGCGCGAACTGACAGAAATTTCAAAGAGCGCATTTTACGGTTCATTTCTTTGGGCCATTTATAACTTCAGTACCTCGAAAAGGTACACAGGATTGGCGGAGTCGCATAGGAGGCTCTGAGGCACCGCAAGTCAGAGCCATCATATATTCGATTTGGCTCCATTGGCGGTGCGGTCGATGTCCTCTTGAGCGCACAGTCGTTTCTGTACTCTGCACAGTACATATTAATAAGGCGAAATCGTTACATAACACAGCTGTCAAAATTCTCTTTAACACGAAGGGTACGAATCTTCTCGTGATGTCTTATGCGTGAGTAACACCACCGTATGAATATATGAACAAATTATGGGTAACATAAAGAAACTCAACGTACGATAAAGTGAATCAAGAGTGAAAGACGTACATAGCATTGAATATAGTTTAATTTAATGCGATTGAAGCACATGAAATTCACCAAATACAATTAATACATCACGCATACAGTCATTCAGGCATGAATCACGGTCTCCTACGAAAGAAAATGTTTACCCAAGCAATACACCATGTCAAACGAATGCCGAGAAGCGAATGCCGCTACCCGTCACCTAAACCAAGGATTGTTCTCACCGCCACATTTGTTAAAACGTATTTCACACGCTTTTTTTTTCATATAGCGATGTTATTACAGCGCCTGCAACGAATTGTCAGGGTGTAGTGATGTACCCCTAAGGTCATCTGAAAATAGCGGAAGACACCAACTACAGCGCTCAGCTTTAGGTAGAAGAAACTGCGCAAGGGAAACACATAAAAACACAATTGCTACAAGGTGGTTGATAAACTACCCTAAAAGACTGTACACTGTGAACCATTTCACACACATAACCGATCGTTGAAGGAACCTTCGTACACCCTTATTTCTGACAATGTTTTTTTCGAAGGGCGTAATTACGGCATAAACGCCCTTCGCACACCTTTATTTCATAGAAGGGCACATGAAGGGCATATGTTGAATGATAACACCCTCGAAACTCGTAGGAGGGGGGGGGGTATTTCTTGAAATGCTACACGTATACATTCTTGAGAAGAAGTCTTCAGTATGTTACCCTGGCGAATGGTTTAAGCTGTTAAGCCTCAGTTACGATTTACAGATGCGAGCAGCGACATGCCGTTTTTTTTCTTTCTCCCGATTCTGATAGTTGTGCTCAAGCACACACTGCTATAACATTCTAGGATATAGCATGCATGCACAAAATAAGCACAGTTGTACCTGGCATTTTCCCAAGGTGCCTGGTGAATTTAGCTATAGTTCTTCCCTAGTTGAACTAGCTAAGGGATTTACCTTACACTGCTTCAGAAGGAAGGGAGGAAAAGGGGGGAGGGGGGCGGGGAGGGAGGAACCGCTTTATTTGAGTTTTTGAAAGGTACCCGCCACGATGGCATATTGTTTATGGTGCTGGACTGCTGACCCGCAGGTCGCGGCATGCAATCCTGGCAGCGGCGGCCGCATTTTCGATGGAAGCGGAAATGCTTGACGCCGGTTTACTTAGATTTAGGTGCACGTTAAATAACCCCAAGTGGTATTATTTCCGGACCCCTGAACTACGGCGTATATCATGATTATATGGGTGTTTTGGGACGTTAAACGGCAACAACAAATATTATTTTATATTTTTGGAAGGGTGTTAGGGTGTATATTTGCTTAAACACCCCATTCCACTTTTGCCATAAGGGTGTACTTGTTATATTGCACCCTTGAAAATTTATGCATATACGCCCTTGAAAATTATGCATATTACACCCTTGAAAATTTATGCATAGGTCCATGAAGTATGCCCATGACAAGGGCTTAATCCTGTTTGTTACACTCTTTCCGTGCACTCTAACGCAAAATTACCCGAAATAGGAGTAACGGAGCCCAAGAGGCGCACGCGATGAACGGAAAGCCCATTGAGGAGAAACCGCAGTGAGATGCGTAGCGTGTGCAAACAAGTTTGTTTGAAAAGGGACCGTGCTGGATACGCAGACCGTGCGCAGCGATACGTTCCTTGTGCAAAACGTTTTCAAAGGAACTAACTGTTCGCCTCGCTCTTGGGTCAGTAGTCCCACTTGTTTTGTGGTGGCGTGTTGGCGGTAATGTCACGCTCGGACAGTTCGACAATCTATGAATACGCTGCGGTGTCTTCGCTTTGCACATGGGCGTGCAGTGCTGCTTTTACGTTTCGCCACACAAATGAAGTCTGGGGCTCGTCTCGACACCTAGCGACGCCGCGCTGTATATCTCCGGCGTAGTCACGGCACTGCGTCGCCACCGGCTGGGAACGGCGGCCGAGAAGACAGTAGGCCTATCGGATCCCTGATATCAATCTGGCTCTGGGCGCTGGAAAATCGGCGCTGGATTTTTCCACAAGTAAGTGTTCTCTGTTTATTCTGGTGCGCCTTTTGCGTGCGCAAGACTGATCGCGATTGCCGGTAACGGACTCGATCGTGTTGTATATCACGCGCACGAAATGTACCGCGGGGACTGGCTTGGGCGTCAGCTCGCCTGTGCTTTGTGACTGCCTGTATATTGGCCACCATTGTCGTCGACCACCCGGGCGCTCTATCACCTAAGATTCGCCGTGGTGATGAGCTGCGAGCTCGCGATATTGGGCAGAGACCTCGCCGCTGTTCTGCGACTCGTCCGAAACGCATTGTGGTCGCCTGTATCGATGTCCATTGTATGTGGCGCCTTTAATTTGCACCGGCATGGGTTGACTGGTGCTTTAGCTATCCCACTTCAGCTGCGCTTCGGAGCTCTGTGGGTATTGGGCGCCAAATATCGTCGGCTTCTTCGACGCTCGCTCGCCAGCAGTTCGCCGCCGTTCGTCGCGGCGGCCCCACTTTCGCTCGCTGAACTACCGCTCGCTTGAGGAACTTCGTGGAAATACGACGCCGTCACCATCGGCTTCCCCGTCTCTTGCTCGCAAGAAGCTCGGCGCCGTTCGTGGCGGCGGCCCGCGTTCGTTCGCTCTTCTGATTGAGATTGGCTGGTGGCAGCGGCGGCTGACGGGCTTCATCGAGCTGTACGACGCCGCTCGCAGAAAACTCACCGACTCGTTGGTGGCACGGTGGCAGGTGGCGCCTCGGCGTGATTTCTGCGGCTGCCACACTACAACTGTTCACTCTTAGAAGAAAGGTTAGTAAACAGTTAGTAAGCGCATGTATTTACTAGTTTCGAGCTTATTTATCTACCTTCGCGGCATCCCTTTACTAACCAACAGCTAGTAATTGTCGTAACTCTTCCCGTTAGTAATCAGGAAAGCTTTCTTGGTGTTTTTCACTGAGTAACTACTAAGGCACACACGTTGCCAGATCTTTTGTAGATGCCGCAGTATACTTTGCCGTAATCGTGACGGTCTATAGCAAAATTTAAGCGTACTTTAATTTTATTGATTATCTTGGAATAAATGTTTCGTGCTACGTAATGGTACACATATAAGCAAATATTAGGGCACGAGACAATGTGTGGAAAAGAACAGGTATTATTCTAAATTCTATCGCTGCTAAAAAGTACCCAGTGTGCTATCCCGAAGTAGAAGCGCAACGAACCATACACCCTTTTACCACGCTTTTGTCTAAGAGTATGGAGTGCATAGGTGTGAGTTATAGACACCAAAAGCTTGTATATGGCTGCAATATGGTTTACAGTGTACCCCTGCAGATACGAAACTAAATATGAGCAAGCTCGACTCCTCCACATTTAACTCATACTGCGCACATTCGCGCGCGCTCCTATGCCACCCTCAAAATCACAGATGTGTGTTTATAACCTTCCGCGTCAGAAGTAGTTCCTACACTAATTTACAAAGAGCTCGTAAAGCTGGGCGAAGAAAGATGCTGCGCAATGTTCTCGGCTGGCGCACAGTCATTTTTCTGGGGTCTCATCTCATCCAGCAAGCATCTACAAGGAATCAGAATTGAGCAGGGTCATCGTACTCTTAAATTTAGCTGTGTAATTAGAAAAACATACGCACAGGTTGAGAGTTCACATATCTGGTGTTTTCAGTGACATCCTGTTTGACAAAAACATGTGTTGAGGATCCTGGGTGCGGAATTGCGGCCAAGACTAATACGGCCTTGGTTTCTGCATAACTTATTAAGGGGAAAGCCTTAGATACATCATGAAAAGCGAAATATTGACCGTCGGCGTCCAGCGGCGTCTTCGTCAACGTAAGTGATGCAGAAAATCATGTGATGGCGTCACCATACGACGTCATCATGGCGTGACTGTGACGTCAGATGACGTGACGTTATATGATGGCGTCGTCACATGACATACCCTGTATCAAACGTGGACCGATCCAGGAGGCACTGCAAAACCATGCTACCAAAAGGCTTTCGGACGGCGGCGGGGACGTATCAATACATCGACTAGAAAAAGGCGAAGATGGCTTTCGCCTTCGATTCGTATTAGGCGTGTGCATAGGGGACCCTGTGACGTTTTCTGTCCTCGTGATAGATTGCGCTCAAACTAATTTTCCCGTCTATCACATTCGACCGAGTGTTCGATGAGAAAGAAAAAGAGTCGAACTTTAGCTACGCGTATTGCCCTTCCTATGCACATTAGCCATCTCGTTTTCAAAGGTGCGAAGCGAGAGCACTGGCATCACTAATTGTAGTCCCGCAAGGGCCGGGGCAGTAAAGAACGTTGAAGAGGGAGGGGGCAGGAATGGAAGCTTGAACAAGTTATGAGCTAACGTTGTTATCTCAAATTTGAAAGGAAGCCTTTCCCACATCTCAGGTATAGGTCATTTCCTAAAGAGATTCGGAGTCCGGAACGAAGAAACATCAATACCGACCTGAAGAATGGCTGAAATCGGGACGCCGATACTCAAACATTGTTTTTGTTCCGCGGTTATGTTTCAAAACATGGTGACCACATGGCTTGCCTCACGAAGAGAATGATTCAGGCCAGCCACGTCTGTTCATCTCATAGGCACACTTCTTAAGAGAAAAAATACATGGGGTGAAGAAAGTCACATGCGGGCCCCGGGCCCCTAGCAAAAGGTTCACGGGCTGCGTGTTTGAGACCCCTGCAATAGACCATGTTTTCTTCCCCCTCCGCCAAATGAAAGCGGATGTTATGATACTGGTTGACCTCCCTGAGTTTCTCTCATTTTTTGTCTCCCTTTGTCTCTCAACTCAATTGAGGTGTTCTGTTTGAATAGTTTAGGATTAGCCGCTGAACACTATGCTGTTCCTGACTTGTACCTGTTGTATAAACCTCTTGTTTGGGTTAGTTGGTGCATTATTGAACACATAATGCAGAGCTGCGAGAAAAAACACTGACGAAGACAGGCAATTGACAATTCGCATTTGATTCCCCGTAAATTATAATTTTCAATCAAATTAAGTTCACTAAATTCAATGTAGTGTAGCTCAATTCATGCTTTGATCACTTCACTGTACGTTGATTCCGTTCATGCTCACTTTAATTTGTTCTTATATTCACGTGACGTCATGACGTAAGCATTAGCCAAGCCCTTCGTGTTCACGAGATTTTCCGACCGATAAGTCATTAAACAACGTCACGTGTGAACCCAAACATATCATCAATGGAGCCGAAGATTGAACCCAATGGCTCCCACATCCAATCGGTCGGACCCACCCTTGTTGCTACGCCGATTCTGTGCTCGTTTTCTAATTACTTGAGTTAGAAACGCCCCAAAGAAGTGAAGTGATGTGGTTGCTATGCACTGTTTCTGTCACAACGCATATTGTTTATTTCAAGAAAAGGTAAAATTTAGGCTTAAAACGAGTTTCTACTTTTAAGGTCAATTAGCGCAATGCTCGCAAGCGATGTCATCGGAGCACTGTGTATGGAGCCAGATGTACGTACACCGTGCAAATAAATCCAGCCTGTTTACCCACCGTAGTTTCTCTAGGTATTCTGTCGTTGTCTTTCTGAATCAATAATCAGAATCGTAGGTGTACGTAATACCAGCAAGCAATTTAAGAAAGGTTACAGATGCGTCACGTCGTTTAGTGAAAAATCAAGCAAGGATTCCGGCAGATACCACGCACGGCAGAAATTCGTGTTATGCTAAACATTCAGCAATGTAGTGGCTACGGCTCAATGTTCGTATTTTAAACAACCTGTTACGACATGCATGCATACTAATTATTGAAATCCACAATTTGTGAACGTGATGATAGCTTACCTGGCCCGTCGTATACATTTTGATGCCTGAGGGTAGTTCAAATACCGTTGTTAGCACTCCAGTGAGTAAAAACTTTGACGTCACTGATATCGAAGATAGATACAGCCCGCGGGGCGCTGACACACCTGTCAATAATAGCGCTAGTTGGCGCATTCACTCAGAAGCTAGCAACGCTACATGTGGTTGTTATGCTAGTAAACACAGGGCGATGCATCGTTGTACGAGTGAATCACCGAAAATACGCGACTGTAATCAATATAAGTCATGTCTAGCTGAACGTAGAGGCCTATAGCCCACAGTAAGCAATGTTAACCAGCTCTGGGAAAGACTGACTCGCGTCGTAGTAATCGTGTGAATGGAATAGGTAAGGCGGGCTTACTTGGCACGGTAAGTTGACTGTTACGAATACTATAGTTTGGCTCATAGTCCAACCTGACGTAGGCAATTGAGTCGGACTGCTGACTTAAGTTGTATCGTGGAAAGTTGAATGCTTCCTTGCCAGCATTCCTGCGGGATCGAGAAACGCTACACGCGTCATTCATAGTGCTAAGCAGGTAATATTGATTCCCTTATGACTGCCATGTGTATCCAACATTAGATAGAATTAGCTAAAACAAGGCATCACTAGCCAAAAGTGACCGCCAGCGAACATCCCTCAGTAACAGCCAACGGTAATCCAACACTGCAGGTGTAAGCCAATACTAGCCTATATTTAGGCAGCATTATCAAGTGCAAGCCAACATTATCCGAATGCAAGCCAGCATTTTCCACCACTGCCCAAAGTTAGCATGCGGTAGCAAACTCTAGGAGGGAAACAAAAGCAAGGGCCAAAGATTTTTATTATTTATTAGGAGCGAAGCACCTTAGTACCTAGCTCTGTCGTCGACTGTCACTGCCACTGTCACGGTATATAGAAAACTGTTGCCATAGTGGAAACATATGTGTGTATGTTGTTATTACGATTATGATTATAAAGTCTCGCATAACGGTCATATGCAGCACTAAAAACACTCCTGAAATATAAAAAAATGAAATCCAGTAATAAATAAAGGCACCAAGCACCCGAAATGAGGCAATCTGGCCATGACAATTCAGAATTATGTGAACGGTGGGATGTAGATGGTGCCGTGCCTGACAGTTTGTCTTCAACGAGAAACCCTAGAAATGCTTTCGTCAGAGCTTGAGTCGGAGACAACTTTGGAAGTCCGCGGCATTTCCACTTGAAAGGCGAGAGATATGTGTGTATGTTGCGATTACGATTACGAAAGAAAGTACAAGCACAAACACATACTATTCGGCGACTTAAACGCAGACATTGTAGAGAGCGACTGGATTATGCAGTATGTGATGTTTCGATACGCTGTACGATGCATTTCATATGACTGGCAAGAACCAACAACCACCCGAGGAACATGCATAGACCTTGTCTTCGCCAACTTTACATTTGATCCACTCGAAAAACCATTGGCTCTCCATTTCACAGACCACAAAGCAGTAATAATGAAGGGAACTCAGAATCCGGAACTCAAGACGATATACGAGTTATAACAAGAGGATTAAAATAGAAGAGTATTAGAGAGGAACCAAATAAATATATTTGTATGGCGGGAGCACAAAGTTATGTTTTATGGTTTTGTTAAAATTTAATACTGGAAATAACGCAAAAATCACCTTTGCAGATAAGTTGTGTATCCAGGAAGACCCAAAGTGACACAATAATTATCGCTGTCAGCCACAAAATTAAATAGGATTGAATAATGAACTTTTAATAAGTCCAGCAAGCGGGCATGTTTCTAATGAAAAGTTGGAGCCAGTTTCGTTTGCAAGACGTTGAGGAGCGACGCAATGTTCCTCCCTGATGTGACGAGCATTCATTGCTTGCTCTCGCCATCCGGTACACTCTTAGCAAACGACCACTTAAAACAACGCATATAAGGCGGAAAGTAGGTCACATTTTCGACGCTTATAAATGGCTCTCTAAGCGGCCTACTTATACAGCTCTTTTATGCGGCCTCTGGCTAAGCGGCTCTTTCTTATGCGGCCTAAGTTTATGCGGCTCTTCCATATGCGAGGCCATCTCGTTGACAGAAGGCAGTTTAAATGTGACCGCTTAATGTAACGCATACCGTCGATTTGGTTAAGCGGTATTTCAGGTCAAATCTGTCCGGCTTTTATACGGCTCAATATGCGGTCGAAATATATGTGGTACTTTTTCGCAAATTCTCAGAAAAAAAATTCGTCTACATTTTATTTGATCGTGCAGTCTTCCTCTTTTTTTGGTCTTTTCAGCCTTTCAACTTATGAATATGCATTTACACATCACAAGAACACTGCAAAAAGGGTCAAAAACCATGTATCAGCACACACACACTCCACCACGGGACTTGAACCCTGGCCAACCCCGTGACAAGCAGACAATGTAACGACTACGCCACCGCACCACACGATCTGGGTGGACTTCCGCGGCTTTTTATATGCGCATCACGTTATCTTGGACGATTTTCTGATCGGTTAGAACACTATAATTTTGCATAAGTGAGATGCATCGTTCGCCTCTACATGCGCGGGTATACGTATACATGACCTTAAGCGAACCCTCGCAGGCAGTCACATGCAGCTTGTGTGTGGAATTATGTTTCTCGTCCGACGGCTTGCGCATCCCGCACGGAGACAGAGGTGAACGATGAACGACGCGTTTCCGAGTACATTTCCATTTGCCCGCATCATACAGCAGCCAAACGTGCCCTGATGTGCAACCAGCCGCCAAAGAAACGTTTTCTGCGATGTTTGACGTAGTAGAGGCGGTGGAAGTCAGCTTATCTCATCTCCACACGGCGAAGTACAGTCTCCCACGTCCTTCGCGAGCATCGCGTTGATGTCAGTGCGTTTATACGGACATATGGGTTTGGTGTAGTGCAGCGCGTACGGGGCGACGGGCCAGCTTTCAGAACGGGCGCGCTCATTTCTCTCCCGAGTATAGTATAGACGATAAAGAAACGTTGTTGTTGAGTCGAAAGAACAACGAGCCTTTGCAGAAAAAGAATGCGGTCTCCCGAGCTCGAGGCTGACGGCGCCGACAAGCGATGCCGTGGATTTGTCATGCTGGGGAGGACGGCGGGTCGAAGGTTGTTCGTTCTCGTGGTTCGTTCGTTGTTGACAGTTGGAAGTGATGCTCCCCTTAGCTTCCAAAAACGATGAAACGTAGTGCATGACTGGCGCGGAAAGAGCACGCATGAAATCGCTTGCATCACCCGTTAGAACATATGTTTCCTGCCCAGCGTCGCATCAAAAGAAGCTAGCAATGCTTGAAATCGAATGAAGTCACAACATAATCCAGCTTTCAAGGATAAAACCATGCTATTCCTTCAAAAGTCAGAAGTGGCCTGAAGGATTCAGAAGGATCATGTGAAATATTATACTGAATAATGCAAAGATTAACTTGAAACATTCTAATATTTAATGGGCGCTCTTTATTCTAAATAACAATCCCAAATTAAATATGCACTTGTTTTGCACCTTGAAGGTTCATGAACGTTAAGCTCTACAACATGTCTCAGTTGACCGCATATCAGCCCCGAAGAGCGATCTGGTGGGAGCCCTGTGTTAGGGAACATGGCAGGTTGAAGGTTGTTTTCGTATTCCACCCGTTGTCGACGAGTGAAAGTGATTCTTTCCTTGGCTACGAGATGTGATCGGAGCGACAAGGGCCAGTATTACTTCACTCCACGTCATCCAGTTGAGTATGCTTGGAGCTTAACGACGCTTAAATGTATAAACCAGCAAAATGGTAAAGGTGGCTGAACTCGGGCAGTAATCTTGACTTCTAGGAATAAATGTTCACCTGTCCTAAAATGTGCAGTCAGTAGCATCCTGCTTGATTCGGATCATGGGACACGACGTGTAAACGTATAATACTAAATAGTAGATATAGAGGAACATTTCTTATACTCAATAGGTGTATAATTGCTAATAACAGCTGCAAATAAAAAGCACGCTTTCACACTAATAGCACACCCATAAATATTGAGCTTTACGTGTTCCAGCCAACCTCCCTCATGTTCCATACCAGGGGCCTAGCCAGACATTTTTTTCTGGGTGGGGGGGAGCGTCAACCATGCTTTGTGTGTGTTTCTGCATGCGTTTGCATGTCTGTGTGTAATATATACGCAAGCAAAATTGAAAATTGGGGGGGGGTAGGTTGAACCCCCCAACCCCCCTTTGACTACGCCCCTGTTCCAAACCATGTAGCTTTACGTACACCTTTACTTAAATATCAGCTGTCATACAACATCCTTAGCTTTGGCTAGTACAGCAGCTAATACAAACTATGCTTGAGAATTCAAGATTTATTGCCAGTACCAACACAGGCTATACACAGAAATATTCTGTAGTAGTTCAAGCGCAAGTGTTGCAGCTTTTTTTTTCAGAATTAGCAGCTCATATAGCGCTCAAATAAGCACGCAGACATACACGTCTAAATGTGCAGCTATTATTCTTTTTTTACGAAGAACTGCGCGAAATAAACTGGCACAAGGAGACGCACGGACAGGCGTCTTCCTTGTGCCAGTTTATTTCACGCAGTTCTTTGTAGCATTGCATTACCAACTTGCCCAGCGATCCATTCTTCGATATTATCCTTTGCACGCAGCCCACTTCCACGGCAGTTACCACGGCACACCATCTGTCAGACATCGTGCCACATGAAGGGTATTCGCATATAGTGCTAGATTTGTCCTTCACTAATTGTTGAGACCTGAAATGTATTTGTTCTTTTTCTGGCATCATTTCAAAACATGACCTTTTCCTTGCAGTGTTGAGACATATCTTTGCAGTAAGTTAGGCATTGTGTCCAAATCCATCACTGTGCCAGCCTAGCACTTAATTATGTATGGATGGGTCTCTTATTTCAATTCTGTGCTCCAAGCCCTTCTGTTCACCCATTACTGTAGAACTGTGGCATTTAGGTGTTTCATCTGGCAACGCTAATCGTTCTTACATTTTGTGCCATTCCTTCGAGCACCCATGCCAGTATTTAGTGCATTAAGTGCATGAAGGAACCTGTTATGCTGCTACGCAGCTGCACACTGAGCAGAACAATGAGATGCAGAGCAATGAGAGGAAATATAGAGAACATTGTCACGGCACAACGCAAACACAAGACAGTGAAAAGTTCCACCAGAGTAGGACAGCTTGTTGACACAAAAAAATGGCAGGCACAAACACGTCTAACAAGACTGAAACTTGGGCTAGTTGGTTGTCCTTCATGATGAACCAGCAGCACAACCACACACGGACAGAGGAAACGTACACGAAACACAGCACTCTGTTGTGTGCCTTCTTTCCTATGTCCGTGTGTTGCTGCACTGCCGGTTCATCATGAAGGACAAACATGATGTCTTCGGCAAAATCCCAAAGACCCACTATACATTGATGTCCCCATTGTCTTTCTCACCTGCAGAGCACACGCGTCAATACATATACAATAGGATGCCTCGTAAGGGTTTTTCACCGATATGCTATGTTGTTGGAATAATAGGGCATTGTGTGAACAAAATAATGAATGTAAAAATAAAATCACCCCAATATATATGCCATATCCCTTATTGCTCAATTCTCAACATCCACGTGTTCCACTTCAACACCTGTGCAAATAATAGCCCCCTAAAGGATCTCGGCAGTAGTTTCTCTGAAATGGTTTTGAAAGCTGCTATTGGATCAGATTAAGCTAATTGAATCTCATGAACGTATTCTTTCAAAACAAATAAGGGGGCAGTCCACTTGTTATTTTCTAGCAAGCTACCTTAGCAATTTGACGTTGAACCTGTGCACTTTCCTTGCAGTTGTGTCCCAAACAGCAGTCAGTGGCCTATCGGTTATCAGCAAAAAATTTCTTTACGAACAGTCTTACAAGTTCAGTAATGCAGCATTGTAATGGATGTGTCAGTCTGACATATAGTTTATGCATTCAAAACTATTCAGTTGAAATTCCTAACCAGTTTCTCTATCAGTAGTGACAACAATTGCTATGCGACTCTCAGTACCATCATCTGCATGCATGGATTGATGCATTCTGCAATGCTTAATTCATGCATCTTATCACTGGCCCTGTGATCTCACAATCACCTGTGTCCTTCTCTAGACAGTAAAAGCAATAAATAATTTGCATAACTTAACTACTTGTTTTTTCCAAACAGCATGACTTACCTCTATTTGCCCAGTCAGTAAACGTTCTCTGCGAATGCAGGCGATGCGCAACAGAAAGACGATCTCTGAAGGCGGCTTTGCACCTTCAACAGGACTCGTGTTTAGAACTGCTGCACATTCTGGGCCCATGGCAAATAATCACCTGTGAATTACGCGCAACGAAAGCGCCGCTGACTTTCTTGCGGGCCACAAGCCTGACCGAAACTTTGTAAACCGTGTAGTCTAAGTATGTGTGTGTGGTTATCATTGTATATATCATAATCGTCACCCTGGAGCACCTCCAGGGTGACGATTATGATATGATTCTGATATGACGATTACGACTATGATAGTCAGGCGAATAGCCAGGCAAACATCTCGAGCATTTCATTAAAACATTTCTCTCTCTCTCTCACAGTCAGTAAGGCTGAACACAAGTGCACACTTTTGTAGTTTGACATATTTTATTTTCAACAAAACTGTGCAAAAATGTATACACCAATACAGCCTTTGTAAACTAATAACTGAATCTTACACCCTTTTACAGAAACATGGTAAAAAAAAACAACTTCGAAAGAGGTGATCATATAATTGAACAGAACGATTTCTGTTTTTTTACGCTTTAGGGGCTTCAGGCCTTCTCATCTGACTACAATTAATTGATAATGACCTAGCTTGAATTTCAGCACGCCTATACGAAGAAAAAAATATACTTTCTTGCAGAGTGGAGGTCAATACATACATGGAAAATTGCACCACATAAATGGCAGGAGCTACCTAAATGCCTTCAATTATAATAACTTTACTTAAACACAATAAGATAACACAGAATTGACTAGAGTAACAAAGAAGTATTGAAAGTAAGTGGGCCTTGATCGACGTCATAGATGTAGCCTTGGAAACAGACGAAGGGCCTGAGGTGTGCTTCCTGCCTGTTTCTGGCACTTAATTTGCAATGTATGAATAGAATACACAGTGAAAAAAATTCTGTTCTATATCATGAGCTGTGTAGTGCACGTAGGTACTAGGATTTACCACAAATGTATGACTTAACTAGATACCCTCTATTTAGTAGGCCTGAAGTTTGAGGACGCAGCTTTTCTGTAGGTAGAGGCTAATAAAATTTCAAGACATGGGTATCAGCTGTGCATTAACGACAAGTGATATGCTAATATAACACCCTATTACATAGGACCTTTCATAGTACACGCATTAGAAATAATACGATGACTGTGTACGTTATACGCCGAGGAAAACTACAAAATGAACAATGAATATGTATATATGAACACACACACACATACACACACGCACATACAGTTATTATTGCACATGATGTCTGCCACAGATTCCAATGATAGTGTACCTGCTACTCAGGTATCCTCAAAAGAAAGAGCATTGAAAAGTGCATGAACATAAAAGAAACTTAAATGTCTTTAAAGTTTGTGGAAATTCAGCTAGCCAGCAGCCTTATCCACCCAGCCTAACAATGTAACAAAAAACACACAAATGAAATAAAACTGCACAAATAAAGAACATAAGTTAGGCGTTGTCCTTGAGCTTGTCGAGAATCTTCAGCAGTTTACTGCTTGCCCAGCCGCAACATGGAAAATTCTCTT
This sequence comes from Rhipicephalus sanguineus, assembly GCF_013339695.2. Classification (NCBI taxonomy): domain Eukaryota; kingdom Metazoa; phylum Arthropoda; class Arachnida; order Ixodida; family Ixodidae; genus Rhipicephalus; species Rhipicephalus sanguineus. The sequence goes on from NC_051182.1 coordinate 54,052,124, forward strand.
CCTTGTGCAGCAAATTTTGAATTAGTCCCAATGTTTGGGCGAAAGCAGACGGGTAGGTAACATCCTGTATGTAATGTACGATCAAACACAAGAAAAGTGCCTTTTCAAGCGTGCAGTCATCTTTCATGGTAACACGCTCGTCCTCAGCACAAAAAATAAGCTTTGTTGCCGAGCTCCAAACAATCATGGGCCCTGGCAACCCATGGACATCTGCAAGATAGTGGAAAAAAAGTAATAAAAACTAATATATGTTTTATGTTCTGCACACCACATCTTTATACAAAAAGCTAACAATTCAGAGATAGTGGATGGATGAATGCCAGCACTAAAATTTTGCATGCTTTTGATGCAAAACGGTGCATAAATTGAGATTTTTATGGGCATGGTTTATGCCACAGTAAATAAAGCAGTTTCAGCAACCCCGATGCGCAGCTATAAGTGCCATTGCTTGAAATTTTGCTAATGCATTCAAACCAGCCACAAGTACAATGTCAGATGTCACAAGTGTATAAGCAAGCGTTTCTTTCTGTTTCGCATGCAATGTTCATATCATATATCTGTTCCATGAAAATTGGTAAAAACAGCAGCCAAATGAGCGCACTGAGATCATAAGGTATGGAAAGCAGAGCCTTGGCTTGCTTCAGTAGTAGGCTGAAATGGATGCCTGAAGCCACCTCTCAATGATGACATATCACAGGTGGTGACATATGGCATGTGAGTTGGCCATGTCCTGTTGCACTAAACTTGAGTGCTATAGTGTCACGCTCACAGGGCAAACCCGGAAATATCTGGTTTCTGTTTCTGTTAGGAAATGGAAGTACCACAGGACAATCAAAAAGGGCCGAATGGATTCCCTACACTGACTTACAATTGCCTATGTGTGTACGCCTTTGTGCATACAGATGTACTTGAACTATCTTAAACTATTTTAAACAAAGGAATTGACTGGGCCCTATTCAATGGCAGAAAAGGAACTCTGCTACAAACAAGGTGGACGTAGCGACAGAGTCCACATTGAAAAAACTAAAGGCCATGTCCACACAAGGACACATGGCAGTTCCCAATCATCATGTAAGGTGGCTACGCATAGGCTAGTATAAATATTCTTTGCAGCACCAAGGAAACAAACTTCAATCTACATGGTTGTTCTAATACTGAAATTTGACATATAATCTTTCGTTGAGTGAATGATACAAATTACATTCAAAGTCAATGTCAGAGTACTTAAGCAGACTCAAAGGGCCCACTTTGTGTACACAGATGCATGCAGTGAATGGTGCTGTTGTATATAGACTAATATCACAACTTGGCAGGTCCTTTCGGCTGTCAATGCACACGTCTGAGAGTGGTGCCACCACCTGCTTATTGAATATTGTCTTTCTTTCATTGAAATTAAAGCTCTTTTGCAGAAAAACATTCTTGTATTCAAAAGTATTTCGTGTTTGCATATAGCATATTTAATTGCGCGTAAAATTACCATGAACACCTCCTTTCAACGTGGTCTTGACAAACATATGTATTTGTCGTCTGGTCAGACATAGAATAGCTTTTTTTTTCAATTTCATATGCTGCGCCGAAAATTGCCCCATAATTGTGACAAAAATGTCGTGCGAAAGAAAAATCTTCAATGGAATGAGCTAGCTATAGACATAATTGTAATTTATCAACTCTCCTCCAGAAGCAAATATCTAGGTTATATCTGTTGCAGTACCTAAACGCTGATAAATAGTTACATTGTTTACTAACGTTTTACGATAGTCATGCACGTACAATACTGATTCCGTGTTTTGAGCAGTATATGAGAGATAGATCCGCTTCAGGTGCACAATTGCAGATGCTGCTTAATATCGTTCTTGATTCGCTAACCACATAATAGTGAGCAATAGTGTTCTATCTATAGAGACTCCTTAGGAGCGGTGCTTTGTTTCTAACAGCACAACACAAGATTGGGAGCATCGAAATAATCTCACCCAGTCGTGCATGGTTCACGGGGCAGTGCCCGCAGTAGCAGCACCAGGCAACTTGATGTGGCACGCCTGGTTCCCCTGGCTGGCGGCTGTACGCGAGCAATCTGATGCACTCGCACTCAAATCGCACAGACACACTTTGCACTCACACGTGCCATCATAAATGCACGCGCCTCTCTGAATGCCTTTGACGTCGGTCGAGGTGTACATCCGACGCACCAGGGCCTGATCGGCACTGCCGAAACTTTGAAGCACGCCAAGACGATCGCGGCACCGAATTCTCAACGAAAACAAAGACCACGCAAGGAGCGGGCGCAAAAGAGGCGGACACCGCTCGACGCGCATGGGAATAAGTTAGCAGCGTGAGCAGGGAGAGAACGTGATCAAAGGTGAAAACTTCCTTCGCACGTTGAGTTTGTAGACGTCGCGGGCGTTGTTTGCGGGCGCCGTCTTTCCAAAGCACGTGCTTCGCACGTAATCAGATACTATCGGCGAAGGTCAGGCAGGCGCTGGTTGTATCTCGAGTTCACCAGCCGCATTCGGCGCCAACACAGGAAACACTACACACGTCAACGTGGATTTCCAGCCTTGAGCACGCTCGCTCGGCGCTGTTGCTATAAGTTTCCCTCTCGCTTGTCGCCGCGGCGCCGATCTCAATTTCCCGCATAAAACAGCGGGCCCTGTATAAGCGTTGCGTCCGCTTGAGAAATTTTCGCGTCAATAAACACCGGGCTCCATATAAGCGTTGCGTCCGCTCGCGGCCGCATATAGCGGGCCCAGCCCGTCACCGCAGAATTTGTCACGCTTAATGGCGATTGAGAGCCGCTTATATGGAGTGTAACAAAAGGCTAACCGTTGTCATGTTTGCCTATGCCTTCGACCCGTTGTCAGATTAAACGCCGCATGCACCTGCCTCGGCACATCGGGGAGGAGCTTTGCGCCAGTGTTCACTGTCTTGCATGCGCAATCTTGCAAACCGGAATTAAACTCTGTAGCGGGATATCTCGGGGCACATACATGGTAGAAGAATTCTTCCAAGAGGGACTGTGTAGAAATGCTACTATAGCTACAGCTTTTAAATACAAGCATGCCCCCTTGCTGCACTCATTAAAAAGTACACTATTCAATCTTAATTAATTGGGCAGCTGACAGCAATAATTATATTCTCACTCTTTGTACCTCTCGATACAACAACTTATCTGCAAAGGTGATCTTCATGTACCTCCCATTGCTGAATTTGAAGAAGACCATAACGCTGAATTTTCAACACCCTGTATGTATACACTTTGTCACTCAATTTACGTTCGCAGTTGCAATGCGCGAGTGACGTACGATGACATACCGGCAAGATACCCAGTGCTTCGCCACTCGTCATGATTCACATTAGTGGAGATGCGGTGAATTTTTTATTTGCATCTTTATCGATTTTTCTGTCACGGACAAGATTATGATTTTTCGCTCGCAACCAACGACGCCGACACCGAAATTTCTGCAAAACGAGCTCTTTAACGCTATCGCATTAAAACGCAAGCTATTTGCGGCATTCTGCACTCTATTGGATAGTGGTGACTGATGGGAGGCGATCTAGGTTACTCAGCCCTCTACTATCAGTGAGCTGTAAACAACTGTGGCAAAAAAACTCATGAGGTCCCTCATGCCTTCATAAGGTCCCTGATGCTTGAAAGCCGCATTCTTCTTTCTAATGAGTCGATGTTTTTTTTAAAACAGATTGCTGTTACTTCACATGATTTAGGCGAAGATAACGAAACCATTCCGAAAGATCCAACGTACAGGAGAAATATATGTTGCGCGAAGCAGTCACGAGGGAACTGGCTATGGGACACCCTTTCTCTTTGATCAACGTATTACGAGACGCATGGATGCATTCACGTAAATTGAATATGAAATAAGTAAGCATTTCTATTGCGAAACAACGCGAGCATTGTCAGCCTACGCGTCCTTCTGTCCCGTAAGATGATAATCGCCGTTATTAAATAAATCAATAAACCGAAATAAAAGAAGTCGCACGGTTTCTTAAGCATTCCCAGACGACGATTCGAAGGCGAAAGCCATCTTCCTTTCCTTAAATGATGACGTATTATAATTGCACCGCCCCTCGCCTCTTGCGAAAGTTTTCTGCAGCTAATGAATTTTTGCAGTGCTTCAGTTATCGTGGAAGTTTTCACGTGACATCGTCGCACCCAGCCACGATATCATGTGATCACCTGATGTCACGTTGCTTGACGTTAGAGTGACGTCTTGATGAAGTCACAAAGTTTATCGATATGGGAAGCGATAATGACATTTTATGATAGGTGATTGGGTGGTGATGATATTTGCATCACTGGGGCTGACACCGCCGGAAGTCAATTTTCGCGTTTGATGCGGCATCTAAGGCCCGTATTCACAAACGCTCCTCGACTCGGCCCTCCACCTCGACTCCGTGGAGTTGAGGAAAATGCTTCTCCTCAACTCGAGGGGCGAGGGACATTCAAGGATGTCCGCTGACAAGGAGCCCTTCACGAAGGCGTCCTCCACCTCAACGCACTTGAGGGACGCACGGAGAAGAGAATATGCAAATTATGCTGTCTAAAGCATGCCTTGAGCCTCAAAACAAGAATGATTCTTTTTATTTTCTATTCTAAACAATTGTTGTACGTTTTTTTGAGTCGGTGATACAACGGAGGAGATGTTATCGTGTGTTGTGGCGACTGAGCTACTGACGTTGTTGTGTCTGGCAACTTAACAGCCTAGTATGCGATCGAGCGGTAGCAGGTTACGATATTACTTCTTTACACGCATCGAAGATCCCAACACGTGTACGTGCCGCCTGCATATTATTCTGTAGGCAATGGGATCAGTAATTGCCCGCCCGAGACGACCATTTGGAAAGGGACATACGCAGTGTGCTCTTAGTTTAGTTCTCGCACAGAAATATTCCGCTGTCAGGTGGCAAACAAGTATAAAATGGTGTAAAACAGAAGACCACAACAACTGAATCTTACCTTGACCTGCTCAACTTATATTTCACGGCATAGATTCCATCGCACTGAAAATGTGATGCAACGATTGCTTCGCAGACGAACGAAATGTAGCAGACGACCAAATGTTGCAGACGACCGCATTTCTCTGCGAGCGCCGTCTGTTTGTAAAGGAGTCGTTCGCACCTGTAGTTCAGTTTGGTTAGTTTTAACAGCAACAAAAGAGAAAAGTCTTAATTTACTCAATGTAGTTATTATAATACAAAAGTTTATTTTAACTAGCAACTTCCTTGGGTGCTCGATGCTGTGCAAGGGCCCTTGTGCATGGCATACGACACAACAGTCGGCTCGTTGGTGCGCACTGCACGCGTGGTTGTCCGTGTTGTCCGCGCACTGCACACGCGGTTGTCCGCGGTTCGTGCTCGACTTGAGCGGGAGAGATGTCAGGAGACTTGCTACGGTGCTCTTCGTAAAGCGAAACCTTGAGAGAAACTCCGTGTCCCTGTAATCTTCTAAAGGGTAGTGCCTAGGCACACAATTCGTGGCATCTGACTCTCTTGCAAGTTCGTCGGAAACATCATGAACATGAAAAGCGAATTCCAAAAAGTCTGCCATGTTTGCCTGCAAACTGTTCTGAGGAGCGCTCAAGGGAGCTTCTGATCATCTTAACACAGCGCACACACACGAACACAGAAGAATAAGGAAACGACGACACGTGGGTGTGCGCTGTGTTAAGATGAAGATATACCAACTTGCCCAATTATCCACCTTACTGGAGCTTCTGACCTACCTCGAGATTCTCGAGGAGCACACTGACGATTCTCTCCATTCGAGGAGCGTTTCGAGTCGAGAGTGATTTCTGCAACGCGAGACAGTCCTCAAGGATCCCTTGAAATCGAGTTTCGAGTCGAGGAGCGTTTGTGAATACGGGCCTAAACCTCTCGCCTTTATATATATATATATATATATATATATATATATATATATATATATATATATATATATATATATATATATATATATATATATATATATATATATGTATATATATATTTGTATATATATATATATATATGTATATATATATTGGTTGGCGCAACTACTACGACTAATTTCTGTGTTGTTGCGAATCTCGCCAGGGCCGTGTTCATCATCCGAGATCTAAAAATAAGCATATATACACAAAGGAGTACTTCATAGCGGTCTGTTAACAGCGTGTTGTCCTTCAGAAGGCTAGCAGTACTTTCGCGCTGTGTCGCGCACAGACCACCATTAGCCGCGGGCCGAGGGGGCTTTCCATTCCCGTTACAAATGCAGTGCTGCTTCGGAATCTGTTTCGCTGAGGAGTACCGGGAAGAAACACGCTAGACGTGTCGCAGGTCTTGGCGCGTAGTACGCGAATATTGCGTGCAGCGCATTAGATACTCCGGGATTAAATAATTTAGTTTAAGTATAGTGCTTATGCGACGTCCGATCTGATCCGTTCATTGCATCTTATCATCTTGCCTGTCTGACATTCAGTGTATGTAAACACTAAAAGATTGGTCTAATTTTGTGCATTGCTTCGTAATGGTAGCTTCCGTTGAACTATTGAGATCGCTGCAAGATCGAAGCAGACGAAAAGTCTAATATCTTTTCTCAAGAAATGAATAGTGGTTGTTTCTGTAATAACGGCATGTGATGACTTGGCAGCAGAGTCATCACGAGCATTCACTTGTTTGCCGCTGTGAGCTGCTAACCGCTATAGCAATACATTATGGTGAAGTTCACAAGCAAAATTTCGTAGCGCGTGTTTACTTCGACCAGTTTTTATGCGTGTGCAACGGCTTGACAGATTACACTGGAGTTGTGAGCCGGAGAATATCAGCTAATAATAATGTCTGCAATCTGCAATAAATGGAAGCATACTCCACAGTGCAGACAGCTTTGTTTCTGCAGTGGAAGAGCAGTGGCAGAGAGTTTTAGAGATGGTGAGGTTCGCCGGCGGGATCCGCAGACATGTGGCAGGTGACCATACATGTCGTGCCAGTCATGACTTGTCATGCCGCGCATGTATTCACGTGTCGCTCATTAATGCATGTTTTCATGCATTTATGGACATTCTTTTAAATAACATGTTGAATGTTTTTCAAGTCGATTTATTCAAGAATTGAAGCGCGTCCAACTTAAAATTTTCGTTTGTTTCTGTGCAGTAAAATGGTACGTCAGCGGCTACCGTTTGAGAAACAAGTAATATATGTTTTAACCCTTTCAGCCCTGGATTTTTTATATTGCCCTGAGATATTTTTTGTGCCTGTTTTCCTAATAGTTAGGACCTCAGAAGACCAAAAACGAAAAATCGAGACAGTGGTGCAAGTATTTATGGATTAATTAGCATGGAATCAAATTAGGTCATCAGGGCTCAGTGGTTGTGAAATTAGGAAAATGGCTTATTTATTTCTGCTACTCACTAGAGTACACAAAATGTGAACCACGTCTCATTTTTCAGTGTGATACTCCTTGAAACAGCATCTGTACGATGTCCCGAAAACGGCGCTTAGCCGCCTCACCTGACCCGCCTCGGCGTCACCCATGACTGCGGTCAAGATTTGTCCTCTTTGTGAATCCCAGCTCCACAAACACGTCGCAACTTTGGTGTCAATCAGAGTCAAAATGAGCAGTTTTGGTTTCATTTCCGAGGCGCTAGGGGAACTATTGTGCGGTATCGTCAATTGACGACGCCAGGGCCGAAAGGGTTAAAATGATGTTTCCAAGATGCTGTGGAAATTATGAGGCACTGGCTATACCTATTCAAAGAAAAATCAACATAGCCGGGCCATACAGATGGAAAAAGCAGGGTAAGTTATGACAGACTCCTTCACGTATGCTGTTGGTTTGGAGCAGCATATCAGGTCTGTTCGTAGGAACTATAAGGCCGACGCGAGCTATGAAACCTGCAGTTACTAAAACTTTTCTTTTAAGAGCAGCTCATCTGTGAATCTCGCAACGACAGTCAATTTCACTTGCACGCATCTTCTTATGGTGCCGAAAGTAATGTGTAATGCACGTAATGGGTGCAGCTCCGATGAACTTGGTTGGTGCGCTGTGCCACCGGTCTACGAATATTGGAACTGCTGCGAGCTTATCGCTGAGCTATATAAGGAAGGCGCCTGCACTGCATCGTTGGGGCGTGGAACCGGCACGGCAGCGACGATGCCGCTCACGCTATTTCTGCTGTTCTTTCAGGTTAGTGAACCAAAACCATTGCATTTAACAGTAGTCTGTGTTCTGCCGGTTCCACCCCACACGAATTTTTATGAGAAAAGGTATTGCAGACTCAGACGCCGGCCTAAATGTCGTTTCCGTCTTTTACGATGCTACGCTTTCTACTTTCTTTTGCTTTTCTTGTGCGGAGACGTAGAAATGAACCCGGGTCCCTCTGGCCAGGAAAAGTTGCAACTGCTTCTTGACGGACAAGCAGATATTAAGTTAAAGCTTGCAGCCATTGAGGAAACACAAACAGAAAATAAGAACGCCATAGATGACCTAGGTAGACGCATTACATCAATGGAAGCCATGTTATCTAACTTTGATCAGCTTTCTGCAACAGTGAAAGAGTGTAAAAATGCATGTGACGACCAGCGTAGCCTCATCACGTCATTGACGGCAAAAGTAGATGATCTCGAAAATCGAAGCCGTCGCTGCAATCTGGTGTTCTATGGCATCACAGAAACTGATATCGCTGAAAAGAGCGCAGACTCTGAGCGTAAAATACATGAACTATGTGATTCTATGTTGGGTCTACGCAACTTGTCAATTGAACGTGCGCATCGCCTTGGCAGGTTTCAACGTGGAAAAAATCGTCCCTTGATAGCGAGCTTTTCCTCGTACAAGGAAAAACAGTTGGTGTTAGCTAACGCTAAAAAGTTGAAGAACAACCAGGTTGCAATATCTGAAGACTTTTCAGACGTTGTACGTTCCAAAAGAAAGCAGCTGTGGGACTTTGCGAAATCTCGCAGGAAGGATGGCGACAAAGTCAGCCTTCGCTATGACACTTTGCTGTTCAATGGCACAAAGTATGTTTATAATGAAGAGATAAAACAGATTGTTTCCCTGAAGTGACGTCATCAGTGTAACAATGGCAATGTTTCGTTTCTCGTGATAAACTGCCGAAGTTTAAAGAATAAAGCTGACGAATTTAGCGCACTTATTGACTTGATTAAGCCAACAGTAATATTAGGAACCGAATCATGGTTAAGTGATGATATAGCGGATAATGAGGTATTTCCAGGCGATTACACGTGTTACAGAAAAGATCGAAATTCTCGAGGTGGCGGAGTTTTCATACTAGTAGAAAAGAGCATCTCGTCTGTCCGGTTGTCTGTTCAAATCGGGGAATGCGAGGCTATCTTCTGTCAAATAACGCTTTCTAACAAATGTACTCTGACTGTATCTAGTTTTTATAGGCCACCTGATTCACCGGTAATATATTACGTCAGTTCAGATCTGCAGTTCAAATGATAAAAGCAGATAATCTGGTGATAGGCGGTGACTTTAACCTCCCAACTGCCGTATGGAATGATCAGGGTTCGTTAATTTCATATGACGGTCACTTGTGCCAGGAAATGAAGAATATGGTCAATTTATTTGCGTTGTCTCAAATGGTGTCTGAACCAACATGAGGAGATCATGTACTAGATCTGCTGTTCACAAACCAACCTCATTTAGTGAGTTCCACCGTAGTGGCTCCTGGCATTAGTGACCACAGTGTTGTAATATCTGAAATGCAAATTAAGCATGTAAAATGTGCTAGTAGTGTGCCGAGACGTGTGTATGACTATTCGAAGGCTCAGTTAGATGGCCTAAATGAGGGCTTGAATAGGTATTATGACGTTTTTGCAACAGAAGCAGAGTATCAAAATACAAATGAATTATGGGATTGCTTGAAAAACAAACTGCTAGACTTACGTCAACGTTTTATACCATCAAGATTACTTAATGAAAGACAAAATAGAAGTAAGCCTTGGTTTTCGAAAGCATTGCGTAGGCTTACACAAAAGAGGCAAAGACTTTACCACAACTTTCTTCGTGTTCCATCAAGTGATAATTCCAAAAACCAACCTAAAAGAAGTTACGATTGAAATGAAAAAGGAAATTCGCGCAGCCAAGAATGCTTTTAGTGAATCTATACAGCTGAGAATTAAGGATGATCCCAAGCAATTCTGGAAACATGTGAAAAGAAATGACAAAGACATAACAGCCATTCCCTCAATCACAACGAAAGATAGTGTCGTTTCCGAAGACAAAGCTAAGGCGGAATATTTTTATCAGTATTTTGCTTCTGTCTTTTCGACTGACATGCCAAATAGTGATTACGGCAGGACTACCCCGCGAGATCAGATAGCGACGATAGGTGTCATGGATGACGTAGTTATAAGTACACGTGGCATAGAATTGTTGCTTCTGAAACTAAATGCTGGTAAAGGCGGAGGACCTGACGGCTTGTCAACTTAAATTTGCGCACGACCTTTAGCTCGTTTTTTAAAAATGCTTTTTGAAAAATCTCTGGCGGAATCTTCCCTGCCCAGTGATTGGAAGATTGGTGCAGTTGTTCCCATTCATAAAGCTGGTCCGCGAAGTTACGTGGGTAACTACCGTCCAATTTCTTTAACGTGTGTAGCATGCAAAGTGTTAGAGCACATTTTATATTCAAGTATTGTAGCACATATGAATGAGCATTCCCTATTTAATCCAACATGGTTTTAGAACCATGTAAGGCCAACATGGTTTTAGAAAGAATTTTTCTTGTATAACACAGTTAATTGAATTCACACATGATATCAGCAGTACTCTTGACAAGCGACTATCTATAGACTGTATCTTTTTGGATTTTAGGAAGGCGTTCGACACGGTGTCTCATTCTCTGTTAATTGAAAAATTGCATACCTACAAAATTCATACGCAAGTTATCACCTGGATTATCGAATACCTAAGAATGCGTAAACAATACGTAGTTGTTAACGGCTTTGAGTCGTCAAGAAGAGACGTCACTTCTGGTGTCCCTCAGGGCTCCGTTCTGGGTCCGCTTTTGTTTCTTTTATTTATAAATGACATTGGTGAAGGTCTTCTGTCACGTATGAGATTGTATGCTGATGACTGTGTCTTATACAGGCCTATTACTGGTGAATATGACTGTCGTGCTTTGCAGTGTGATTTAAACCTCATTGGTCAGTGGTGTCGCAAATGAAATATGACTTTAAATCTAGATAAGACTGTACTCATGTCATTTACCAAGAAAAAGAATTCACCTTCATTTCAGTATACTTTAGATGATATTCCATTGTCACAAGTGCATGAATATAAATATCTTGGTGTTTACTTTACCCCTGACTTAAAATGGCATCGCCATGTTGATCATGTAGTCGCAAGTGCTGGCAAGTCATTAGGGTTTCTACGGCGTAATGCAAAATGTTTTAGTATGGCTACTAAAGAACTGCTTTTCAAGACGTTTGTCAGATCGATTTTAGAATAGGCATGTGAGGTGTGGGACCCACCGATGGTAGGTGACAGGGAACGTATAGAAAAAGTGCAAAATTTAGCTGCAAGGTTTGTGACTGGAAATTAAATATTTACCTTTAGCGCTACCCAAGCGAAGGTGGGTCTTAAATGGGAGTTGCTAGAAAATCGCAGAAAAAAACTTCGTCTAAAGCTTTTTCATAAGATTTTTCACTCAAAAATTGGCATTGATCGGCAACAATATATACTAGAACCTCATTATGTATCTACACGGAGCGATCATCCCCATAAAGTGCGTGAAATGTCTTGCCATACTGAATCCTTCAGAATGTCGTTTTTCCCAAAAACAATATGGGAGTGGAATAGATTACCTGCTGCTGTAGTTAATGAAATATCAAATGATACGTTTTGTTCCTTGTTGACTTAGTGTTTTTAATAGTTCCCATTTTGCCTTTCTCTACATACTAGCTGTGTATGTAATTCATTTATTATTGTGGCTAGTGTTTGTTTTCTAGTGATTACATGTTATGTTGTATGAAACCGCTTATAATGTGTGCACCCCCTCACTGTAATGCATCTGATGGCGCTGTGAGTATTGCATAAATAAATAATAAATAAAGTTAAAGAAAGCTTAGTACTCTGCGATACCTAAATGTGTTCCTGAAGTGTTTCTGTAATAATAAAAATGTTGCCTTCATTCCTTGGGATTTAGTATTCATAGTGGCGGTACCAAAATAAGACAGGTCAATATTGTTATGACCTTAATGAAACGCCGGTATAAAGTAGTTGTGAGTGTTCACCCCGAAGAGCACGAGCTAGTAGCTACTTTAACGCACTGGATTGCGATTTACAAAGAACGACCTTGCAGAATAGCGACAAATTATTTTGTAATATTTTACATAGCTATTTAGCCGTTTTCGTCTGAAGACAAAATACCCATGTTGAACCCATTAATTTTCGTAAATTGAACTGTCGGCTCTAATAAGCGCGTTTGTGGATACCTAAAGCGGGAACGCGATCTAGTACTGATAAGAAGAAGTTGCCCTTCGTCTTCGAGTCGTCTTAGGTGAAGGCATGAGAAGCCCTATGAGTTTTTATGATGTCTTGCTAGCCATGCAAGAGGATTCACAAGGAACCCCTATAAGCCAGCGTCTGTCCTGTTTTAGTTTGAACCTGTCCCTTGTAATTTGCGCTGTTTAACATCATGAATCCACATGCGGAATCCTAATAAATATATAGCCTTTAAAAACTGAATAAATAAATGCGTCTTTAAAAATGGCTTTAGACATCCTGGAGTGCACTCGCAACGCGGGGCTTTTGAATTTTATCCTAGTGTCTTGCACATTATCTCACGTGTGTCTTTTCCACACTGTGGTGAGTATCGGTTTCTGCACCTCGTTACAGTTCCGTCAACATGAGTTCGCTGTGCTTGTTGCTTAAATGAAAAGAAAAAAATGGTTGATCCCTCCATCATAGGAATCGGAAAAAAAATCACAGCATATCCACGGAGTGAACGATGATGAGTGGGCGAAGCTGCGGAGGTTCATCGGTAAACCGTGAATCTTCCGTGAATTCTGCCCAATACATCATCACCGACGTGAGATCGGGCGCGTTTATACTAAAGGTTTGATGAGAGTTATGACGACTTGCAGCTCACTTTAATTTTACATCTACGCTGTGAATTTTCATTGTTTAATCACGCACAGAAGAAATCGCACACACGCACTACCTTGGAGGTCAAAATCCAGTGCCTATATATACGGGGTGGTCAGTGAACGGTTGTCCAGCGCGAGCGGTCGGTTTTTTCAATCAAGACGTTGCCGCGACGCTACCTCGCGACGCTGCCTGCGTCAGCGCCGCTGCGCCGCGAGGCAAGATAGGGGGGGGGGGGCGTAGGAGAGGAGAAACATCTGGCGTCTTTCGTTAAGCAGCTGGCGTCTTTTCGTTTTGCTTTAGAAACATCTGGCGTCTTTTCATTTTGCTTTAGAAACATCTCGCGTCTTTTCGTTTTGCTTTTAGAAAACATCTGGCGTCTTTCGTTCGTTTATTTCATCAATCAACGGCGTTTTGAATAAACTTTTTATTGTTTAATCACGCACAGGAGAAATCTCAAAAGGTACTACCTTGGAGGTAAACAATGGCTGCTAATGGGAATGAGAGACAGAAGAAGTCGGCTTTTAGCTAACACTTACACTTCTACTTCTACCAACGTTTCCTACTGGAACATGCCAATGGCTGCTAATGGGGAATGAGAGACAGAAGAATTCGGCTTTTAGTTAACGCGCACGCTGCGAATTTTTTATTGTTCAACAACGCACAGGAGAAATCACTCACCGGCACCACCTTGGAGGTCAAGATCTGGTAGTAGCGTTAAGACTGGTTACGCACTACGACGGGGACGAATGGGTGCCGCTTTAAGGAGCATCGCCCCTGAAACACGAAAGTAAAGCGTGCCCTTACAGAAGTAACCGAACGTTTACTGTACATTGATATAAGAGAGTTTGCACAATGTGTATTGATGAGTGGCAGCTATAGCACCGCTTAACATAATTGCACCCACTTTGATGATTGGTGGTACATATCCATTCTGACGACTAAGGTCCATGTTAAATGATTAAACAAACCCTTGTGGTAGCTGTAGTAGTTAACGGTGAAAGCGTAAGCAGAGAACGAGGTGTGATAGCCAGAAGAGTGTCGCATATTGGACGCAGAACTTGGTCGCCATCCCGCGGCCTGTTAAATGTGATTGAACACCACGAAAACGTAAAGCGCTTCGTGCCGCCCCGGTAGCCCGGCCGCGATTATTGTCGCGGCGAGCGCGTGAGCGTGCATCGCCGTGTTACAGCCAGGTGAGGCAGGTGCGCGTCGCAGAGCTATTTTAAAGACGATAGTCTTTCTTGGGATACTTAAACGCAGAAATTTTGGTCTCTGTCTGTCTTTCTGTTTGTCGGCACGTCACTCGATTCAGCCACTCGGCCAAAGTTGAACCACTTGCCCAAGGGCCAGCCATCTTGAACTGGTACGGCTGTTCATACTTGTGAAAGATGTCGATCAAAAAGTAAATATCACGCATATCTGAGGCGCAATATCACTAGGTAAGTATTAGGTGGCGTGTTCCTTTAATAAAAATGCATACATACGTAATTCCAAAGACCCTACTTTCTTAAGCTGCGCTGAAAAATGCGACTGCGCTGAAACTTGCCTTCCTCTGTGCCCTCTTCACGAGCTCATTGTTGTGTTTCGGTTTCGGTTCTGTATTGCACTGTACAAATGCTATGGGGCGCCGCTCCGGCATTCCTGTTTTACGCAGGCGACGTGTAAATAAAAGAGTGTGTGGAGAGTACTAGTTGAGTGCGGACGTTTCTTCTGCTTCAGAGCATCGCGCCAAACCGCGTGTTCGGGCTGGTTGGCGTTCCCACCGGTCGCGTTGGTCACCGCCGGTCTTCGCCTGCTGCTGTGCCGGGACTACCAGCCCGCAACACAGCACTCATGTTTCCCGACGTATTGCCAGATGGCGCCCATATCTTACGCAGCGCCTCTTCTATCGTCTTTAGACGACATTTGCAGCGAAGCACGCAGATACGTGGCCAATTTTCGGTTTGCATTAGCGTGATGCTATGAGCGAGGCCGACGCTTTTGCGACGCTTGCGCTAAGGTCGCCACCTCGCGGTGTATTAAGGCATTGACAAAATTGAACTTCTATTGAAAATGCGCCGAAATGGACGGACAAGTAACGCGTTGCAGGTGCTAATCGCAGAGGTCAGAGTAATGACGAAATACTTGACTTTACCGCTCCCAGGGGGCAACACCACCCCTCCGATCGGGGGAGTGGTAGATATAAAAGGCGCGTTTGCAAAGCCACCAGAGCCTGTGACCGTGGCGCAGTGGATAGCGTGCCCGGCATGTGTTGTTGCAGACCGAGTGGTGGTGTGTTCGACGCCCGTTGACGGAACTTTTTTCTTTGCCACCTGATTGTGTGAATTTTTTCGACGTCATTTCCGTGACGGAAATACGTCACTGAAGCCTTGGTGGACCCAGGCAGAAAACATTTTCGTGTTAAAATACAATCGATTCACAGTATAAACTACTCTGTCAGAGAGTGAAGAGTGATGGTAGATGATTTAGGTAAGAGTGATGGTAGATGATTTAGGTAACTATGCACTCTACTATCGGTGAGCTGTATTCAAGGGTGAGTTATGTTTAGAACATGAAGCGCTGTAAACTCTACTGTGGGAGAGCAGTATTTAGCTGTGCCTAATATTGGTGGCGGAGTCATTTATAAATATTGTAGGTTGACGATTTAGAGCATGATAGCTTTAGTATTATTAGGAGATGTACTCTACAGCGGGAGAGCGGTATATACATATGAACCCGCATACGTCTAACTCGCAGAAAAACACGCGAATTACTTCGATATATCACATAATCTGATGTATGAAGGAAAGCTATGATTTTTCAAGGGCTCGTTTATCTTTGTTAGACACAATATTAATGAGAACTAACAGACAATAACGCCAAGGAAAGTACAGGGGGTGTTATCTGTAGTATTTAGAATGTAAATGTGAAGAAAGTAAAGTGGACGAAAAGATGACTTGCCGCCGGCAGGGACCGAACCTGCGACCTTCGAATAACGCGTCCGATGCTCTACCACTGAGCTACGGCGGCGGTCATCCTCCCGTCCACTTTCTGGGGTATATATGTTGATTAAACCTAGGAGTGTTAGTCAGCGCCAATCGCAGCCATGGCGGCGAGTGTGGAACACTCTTTTTTTGCCTCCTGGCGTCACGTAGCACGTGATCTTTTTACGAGTTGGCAGCTGACCAATAATCCCTCGCATACTACCTGAAGGCATTAAGTCTGCCAGGACGAGACCCTCGCTATGAATGAAGGAAAGCTATGATTTTTCAAGGGCTCGTTTATCTTTGTTAGACACAATATTAATGAGAACTAACAGACAATAACGCCAAGGAAAGTACAGGGGGTGTTATCTGTAGTATTTAGAATGTAAATGTGAAGAAAGTAAAGTGGACGAAAAGATGACTTGCCGCCGGCAGGGACCGAACCTGCGACCTTCGAATAACGCGTCCGATGCTCTACCACTGAGCTACGGCGGCGGTCATCCTCCCGTCCACTTTCTGGGGTATATATGTTGATTAAACCTAGGAGTGTTAGTCAGCGCCAATCGCAGCCATGGCGGCGAGTGTGGAACACTCTTTTTTTGCCTCCTGGCGTCACGTAGCACGTGATCTTTTTACGAGTTGGCAGCTGACCAATAATCCCTCGCATACTACCTGAAGGCATTAAGTCTGCCAGGACGAGACCCTCGCTATGAATGAAGGAAAGCTATGATTTTTCAAGGGCTCGTTTATCTTTGTTAGACACAATATTAATGAGAACTAACAGATAAACGAGCCCTTGAAAAATCATAGCTTTCCTTCATTCATAGCGAGGGTCTCGTCCTGGCAGACTTAATGCCTTCAGGTAGTATGCGAGGGATTATTGGTCAGCTGCCAACTCGTAAAAAGATCACGTGCTACGTGACGCCAGGAGGCAAAAAAAGAGTGTTCCACACTCGCCGCCATGGCTGCGATTGGCGCTGACTAACACTCCTAGGTTTAATCAACATATATACCCCAGAAAGTGGACGGGAGGATGACCGCCGCCGTAGCTCAGTGGTAGAGCATCGGACGCGTTATTCGAAGGTCGCAGGTTCGGTCCCTGCCGGCGGCAAGTCATCTTTTCGTCCACTTTACTTTCTTCACATTTACATTCTAAATACTACAGATAACACCCCCTGTACTTTCCTTGGCGTTATTGTCTGTTAGTTCTCATTAATATTGTGTCTAACAAAGATAAACGAGCCCTTGAAAAATCATAGCTTTCCTTCATTCATAGCGAGGGTCTCGTCCTGGCAGACTTAATGCCTTCAGGTAGTATGCGAGGGATTATTGGTCAGCTGCCAACTCGTAAAAAGATCACGTGCTACGTGACGCCAGGAGGCAAAAAAAGAGTGTTCCACACTCGCCGCCATGGCTGCGATTGGCGCTGACTAACACTCCTAGGTTTAATCAACATATATACCCCAGAAAGTGGACGGGAGGATGACCGCCGCCGTAGCTCAGTGGTAGAGCATCGGACGCGTTATTCGAAGGTCGCAGGTTCGGTCCCTGCCGGCGGCAAGTCATCTTTTCGTCCACTTTACTTTCTTCACATTTACATTCTAAATACTACAGATAACACCCCCTGTACTTTCCTTGGCGTTATTGTCTGTTAGTTCTCATTAATATTGTGTCTAACAAAGATAAACGAGCCCTTGAAAAATCATAGCTTTCCTTCATTCATAGCGAGGGTCTCGTCCTGGCAGACTTAATGCCTTCAGGTAGTATGCGAGGGATTATTGGTCAGCTGCCAACTCGTAAAAAGATCACGTGCTACGTGACGCCAGGAGGCAAAAAAAGAGTGTTCCACACTCGCCGCCATGGCTGCGATTGGCGCTGACTAACACTCCTAGGTTTAATCAACATATATACCCCAGAAAGTGGACGGGAGGATGACCGCCGCCGTAGCTCAGTGGTAGAGCATCGGACGCGTTATTCGAAGGTCGCAGGTTCGGTCCCTGCCGGCGGCAAGTCATCTTTTCGTCCACTTTACTTTCTTCACATTTACATTCTAAATACTACAGATAACACCCCCTGTACTTTCCTTGGCGTTATTGTCTGTTAGTTCTCATTAATATAATCTGATGTAGAACTTTCGAAGAATTCACCTTATTTTCGGGGCAAATTTCGGTAGTACGCAAGTTGGCTTCATGGCACTGTTCACGATAAAGGCATGGAAGACGGTTTCACGGCAATAAGAGTGTTTTTTTTTCTTTTTAACACGAAAGTGTTTTCTGCCTGGGTCCACCAAGGCTTCAGTGACGTATTTCCGTCACGGAAATGACGTCGAAAAAATTCACACGATCAGATGGCAAAAAAAAATTCCGTCAACGGGCATCGAACCCACGACCGCTGGGCCCGCAACAACAGATGCCGGGCACGCTATCCACTGCGCCACGGTCACAGACTCCAGAGGCTTTACAAACGCGCCTTTTATATCTACCACTCTCCCGGTCGGCGGGGTGGTGTTGCCCTCTGGGGGGCGGTAAAGTAAAGTAATTCGTCATTACTGTGGCCTCCGCGATTAGCACCTGCAACGTGTTACACGTCCGTCTCATTCGGCGCGTTTTCAATAGAAGATCAATTTTGTCAATGCCTTAACAAACCGCGAGGTGGCGATCTTACACCAAGCGTCGTAAAAGCGTCGGCCTCGCTCGTAGCATCACACATATCCAAACCAAAAATAGCTCTGCGACGCGCGCCTGCCTCACCTGGTTGTAACACCGCGTTCCCCGCTGACGCGCTCTCCCCGACAAAAAATCGCGGCCGGGCTACCGGGGCAGCACGACGCGCTTTGCGTTTCCCTCTAGTCCTGCCGTGGTGTCCAATCACATTTTAACATGCCGCGGAATGGCGACCAAGTTCTACGTGCAATATGCGACGCTCTTCTGGATGTCACACCTCGTTCTCTGATTACGCTTTCACCGTTAACTACTACGGCTACCACAAGGGTTTGGTTAATCAATTAACATAGACGTTAGTCGTCGGGATGGAGATGTAGCACCAAGCATCAAAGTGGGTGGATCCACGTTAAACGGTGCTATAAAAAATAATGATAATGATATCTGGGGTTTAACGTCCGAAAACCACGATGTGATTATGAGGGACGGCGTAGTGGAGGGATCCGGAAATTTCGACCACCTGGGGTTCTTTAACGTGCACCAAAGCTAAGTACACGGTGACCGGTGCTATAGCTGCCAGACATCAATATGCATTTTGCAAACCCTCTTAAATCAATTAAGTTACTTCTGTAAACATTCAGTTACTTCTATAAGGGCACGCTTTACTTTCGTGTTAATCCGATTCCTATGACGGAGGGATAAACCATCTTTTTATTAATTTTCAGTTTTTCTCTGTTTGTACACCGGGGTGCGGACTACAGCAGGGGCTTGTTATACCTGAGAAAGTATATCAATGCAAATAGCGTCTCAGTACCGTCATCCGTAGCTCTCGGGGGCCGGATGTCTATTGTGCGCCTAGGCCGCAATGTCAGCCTTCTTCTTCAAAATCCTACTCAACATGCTCCTTGGTATGTTGGACGCAGCGGCGACGTCACGCTCCTTTTCTCCACGTCGGTTTGTGTTGATCATAGCCAGCTTAGCGGCAAACAGCACGCTCTCCCGTTTCACTGCAGCCGTCACGTTAACGAAGCGTGCAGGGAGTCTCGGAGAAGCGTACGGCGACTGCGCGCATTCGCCGATGGACGCGAGGTAGTTTCGATTCGCCTCGCGCGGCGCCCTCCTAAACACACCGCTCGTGCCTCGGAAAAGTCCCCATCAAGGAGGAAAAGACAACATATTGGGGTGTTTCGCACTGCCCGATATTCGATCTATGAAGTGTTCTGGCCGTTTTTCTTCGATGTAGCCGTTAGTTTTACAACTCGTTGACGTTAAAACACTGTTGTGTTCAAAAGTACTTCGATATAAAGGATAACAATATTTAACCATGTTCGATATTTGCGGGTTTGGCTGTAGTTGTGCTGCAAAAATAACAAGCGCGCAATTTCTGTGCTAATAATTTCGAGCACCATAACAGAGTTTGAGAATTGGGGACCCAAGGAGCATGAAGACCGAAGAAGTTTGCGAGCCGCCAGGGCACATGTGCAGAACCCGAGCCACTCTTGCGCTCGCGTTGACCCAAGGCCCAAAAATCGAAAACTAGCGCGGGTCCGCAAGGCATCCTGGGTAGAGAGCGACACGACGCAGACGCAGCGTGGGCCACGACGCGGTATGGCCCGCGTATAGAATAATTTTAGTTTGGCCACGTTTGGCGCCCCGTACGTTTGACCCAATTCTCATCCTGCCCAACGCAGCTTGTGGAGCCAGCGTCTTGGGTCCCCAATTCTCAAACGCTCTATTTGTTCTCTACTATGAGAGAGCAACATGACGTCCCACTACATTATTTCCCTCAAGACGGTGGTGTATTGCCCATGGAGCCGAATTGATGACCGCCTTGCACATAAGACTAACCTGTTTAGCCATCGTTACTTCTCAGGGTATGATGCCAATTTCCGTCTCAATACTTAATTAGGGACTTTGAGGCGTGTAACGACAACAATTAGTTGAAAGACAGGTGAAACTTTATTCACATATTTTAGGCGAGCATGACAAAAGAATTGCGGCAGACCCCACGCGCTGCGGAAATATATGTTATGATAAATGGTCAGGGAGGTCGTGGTCATGACGCACAAATTTTCTTTGACTCGCACGTTATGCAGCACACGCAAATTGTACAATTGGAGTAGTCGGGGCGCAAGGCGCGCTTACCTGGCACGTCGAATACACTGTGACGCTGTAGGGTAGCTAACTGTCCGACAGAACATCGGCACATGAGTTCGATCGCTTACAGAAAGAGAACGGAAAATTATATGAAACATCAATTATTGTTTCGGGGGGAGGCTTAGTCGAGGGCCCCACTAGGCCTTAGCGTTCTATTAAACGAAGTCGATCAGCGCTTGCTGGTCAAGGTGCATGCTGCGGTGCTCTCACGTGACTATAAAAAAAATCGGCAGATCCCATTACGTGGGAGTCGATTTTACACGAATTTGGTGAATTTCTGCGGGATGGAGCAGCTCAACATGATCAAGTTCTGTTAGTTCAGGCTTAATATCTATAACATTATGACTACACTACTATACCCAACACTCGTATAGTAACCAACCGCGGTAGTCTAGTGGATGTGGTAATCGACTGCTTATCCGAAGGTCGCGGGATCAAATGCCGGCGATGGCGGCCGCATTTCAGTGGAGACGTAATGATAGAGGCCGGTCTGCTTAGATTCAGGTGCACGTAAAGAACGCCAGGCGGTCAAATGTTTCAGAGCCATTCACTACAGCGTTTCTGAAAATCATGTCGCGGTTTTGAAGACTAAACCCCCGCAATTTTAATTAACATTCGTGTATTTAGTACTAGCTTTAAGAAGGCTTCACTGCCGATATCTAAGCAACGTGAAACAACACTAAGAGTAATTGATAGCTAGCGAATTCTATTCAGTGGCAGCGAACAACAATAAACCATAAGAATGTGCTCGCCAATAATAGTCCATAGTAAGGCAATATTACACAGTGCAATGCAACATTATCCGTGAGTACCGAAAATTAAAGAGCTTGCTGTAACACTATTTCAGCATGGTCAGAAAACGCTGCCTATGAATAGTCGAGGCTCGTGATGAAACGAGAGCCAAACACTTTAGCGCAGCTCACCGGCCTGGAATTTACAATTCTAAAAATCAGTGAATAATCGTACCCCCTTCTTTCTACAAAAAATGTCATAGCATATACCCACATGACCTCGCCATATACCCGAATTTTAAAGGGGCCCTGCAACACTTTTTGAGGAGGGTCAAAAAGCGCTGCCAATCGGTAGTCGAGCCTCCCGAGAACACGCGAGCCAAATATTATAGCGAAGCGAGCGGCCTGGAATTTACAATAAGTTCTCAAAATCAGCCGAAAATCGCTCCCTCTTCTCTCAACAAATGATGTATTAGTCCGCAATATATGACGCGATTGTCGGCAGTTCCACCATTGGCTGATGTTATAATCACGATAACACCCTCATTATTACCTTCGTTGTTGATTTTGAGTTTAATAATAGATAATATGTATGTTTATATTATGTTATGCCGTTAAAACACCAAACAAACATTAATATTAGCACTTCCGGTCTCACCGACAGCTCGTCTGCTCGTAGTTGCGTGGTTGCGTTTTCTTCACCATGCGCAGTGCCGAAATCGTGAATATTTCTGTGCTTTTTACCATCGCCGTTTGCCGTTGAGAGTGGCAGCCGTTTGAGTGTTGCCTCGTCAGCTGGAAACTGCATCATCGGCACGTTCTCACGACCGACCGAGGCAGCGGTGCACCATTTGTACGATAACAATGCTGGCGCCGGCTAGTTTAGGATACCTGTGTTCGCTGTATGGCGAGAGTCCCGTTCGCTGTCTGTTCAGTATGTCATCGAGCCGTACCTCGGCGTATCCTCCCCGTAGTGTCACGTTCCCGAGAAACCGCGACACAGCAACCAAGCAGACTCGCATTTTCACGGTAGCTGCAGACAGCCGGGGGATGGGTCCGCACCGGCCCGATGCCCCACGATTCTTTCTTCTAGTCTTTAGTTCTTTGTTGTCAGCCCGCACTCGCTGTGCGCCCGCATTCGAAGAGCAAACAGCATCGAAGTGCCGCCACTGGGAGAAGGGTGCACGCAGCTTTGCCGTGTTGAACACGATTCAAGCGCGAGCAGCACGACGAGGCAATGTATCGGAGTGTGGGTCGAAACCCATCTCAACTGTCATTCGTTCCAAACGCGCACGCAGGTTTGCGTCCATGGTTGGCAGAGCGATGAAAACACTACGGCAGTTCGAGGTGCACACCCAACATTACCAAACCGACTCGCAGTTTTCAAGCACTCACGATACACGGTGCGATGAGCTTCGCTCGACGACGGCCACGCAAGCCGACCGGAAGTGGCGCCGTAGACCACGTGGTTACGCCGAGACCCCAGAGAGAAAAAAATGAAGAAAAAAAAGCCGCCGGCGCTGACGTAACTCTTCGGCGCCTCCTCGCGAATCCTCGCACCTCCGACCTCCCTCCCTTCACGCCCCGCGCAGCTTTCCGCGCGCTCGCGGCATTGAGTTGAGGGAGAAAGCTGCGGAACGTGATCTCTATAATTTAGTAACACCACTTAGACTTGACGGATTCGAAAAATTTTTGCGGCATATGACTCGTGAAGAGTCATACGTCAATAATGAGACTACTCCAATATAACTAAGAAAGGTGTTGCAGGGCCCCTTTAAGGTCATTGGCTGATTTGAGCATCGTGAACTGCATAGTTGCCGTGGCCCCTGCGGGATACCGGCAAGTGTCCGCAAGCGCGCTCGCGATCACACTGAAAGCAAGCCGCGCCTTCGAAGAAAAGAAAAAAAGAAAGAATTGCTCAAGGTCATGACGTGACGCGTGACGTGACTTCTTTCCCCCATGCCAAGGTCGTGGGTACGAGAGGGGAGAGAAAGCAATTACAGCCTGCGACAAATCTCCGTAAGTGCGCTCGTACTTAACGGATTCTAAAATGTTCTACGGCGGTCGATTCCTGCGCCACTGAACTCTGTCAATGAAGCCATCCGATGGTTACTTGGAAGACTGTTGCAGTGCCCCTTTAACATGTGCTAGCCAGCGCTAAGACACGTTTAGCCGAAAGCTAATCACCACTATCCAACGTTATCAAATGCTACAGCAAACATAACAAATATAAGAGGGAAGTTCTTTGGGCAAGTTGTTGTTCATGTCGAAATAACTTCAATAAATCGCAGTTGCATGCAACATTCCCTATGCATTCTTCTAAAAAAAACTAGAAGGCGATAGCCATCATCATCCTGTTCTTATTCGATGTATCGACCCTCTCCCTTTCCCTCCCTCGAAATGTTTGTGCACCTAACGTGGTTTTTCACTGCCTTTATGTTAAGTTTCATGCAGCTCACCTGGTTTGGCACTACTTCCGTAAGCGGCGAATTTTGACCAGGCGTCATATGATGACGTCGAAAACTTTGGCAATCTGTGATGTCATCAGGTGATGATGATTGTTCGCATCACTCGTGTTCACAGCGACGGTTAATTTTAGCGCTTGATTAGGCGTCTCAGGCTTTCGCCTTAAAATGGTTAAAGATTGAGTGTCGATATGCGCTGTATGGCGATCACAGTAACCCGTCTAGATATAAGAAGCTTAAAGGGACACTAACGAGAAACAATGATCGGTTTATATCGATAAATTCTGCTCTGAGAACTCTAATCTCGTTAATTTCGCCATCATAGGTTTATTAATGGAGGAGAAAATCAAGTTCAAATTATCATTTTTAAATTTCGCGCCGAAACCTCACCGCGTGATGTCACGGACTTCAAAGTGAATTTATCGCATTTTGGCGCGATTGGCTCAATAAAATTATCCCAAACGTGGTATGTTAAGTGTATGGCCCCCTCAGAGGACAATGTACTTCATTATTACCGATTAGGAACTACGCAGTCATTAGCAGGTGCCGTCAAAACATGGGACGTCGCGGCGAATCGTGCGGAAACTTCAAGGTGGCGTTGCCACGCACATTTTGATTTTGCGTGTTTTCTCGCTTACTAAGCATCTTCTCGCAGCAAAGCGTGGTGTTTTTGGTATCGTGAAAGAGTATTTTACTAATATGAGAAAAATCGTTTTCCTCTTCAGTGTCCCTTGAAAGCAGAGCTACAGCGAGTGCGAACTGGGAAGTGTGCATGGAGCCAGTTGTACGTATGCCCTGCACATATAACCAGCCTGTTTACCACCGTTATTTCCCTAGGTAGCCTTTCATTGTCCTTCTGAATAATTAATTAGGATGGTTGGTGTACGGAATGCAGGGAAAGGAATTTAAGAGAGGCTACACATGCTTCCGACCGTTTACTATAAAATGACCTAAGGATTTCGGCAGCATTGATGTTATGAATCAGCAAGGGAGTGGCTATGGCTCACTGTTCGACTTTTAGCAACGTGCTCCGAGATGCGTGGATACTAACAGTGTAAATCCACAATTTGTGAGCGCAAATGCTGGCGTACATAGCGCTTGGAATACAATTCGATACCTAAGGGTATTGCTAGGGTTCTGTGTTTTCGGAGCTTTTCTTTTTCTCCAAATTGCGAGTTCAATATTGCATTATTCTCAAAATTCCAATATCTTAGATGAAATGATATCTGAACACGAAAACATAACAAAACACGAAGCGTTCTGGCAGAACAGCGCAGAAAACGAGACGACGAGAACACAGGACGCAGCACTTTGTCCTGTGTGCTCTTCGTCCCGTTTTCTGCTCTGTTCTGCCACAATATCCATGAACCAACTAGCCCATCAAAGAACACTTGTAGCCGAAGCGTATTTTAGTTGTCTGGAAGGTTTGAACGTGCAAGTGCTACAATACAATACACGTACGTTTGTACGTATTACAACTTGTAATAGACGCAGGCATACTTTAGAAGGTCCGTATATTCGATGTCGTCTGGCGCGTCTTAATGCCCCTAGGGGACTGTATATCAAGATGTCTCGCTCTCCCGGGATTCCTACATATGTTTGCGTCTCTCGCTCGACAGGCCCTTCGTCAAATGTGTAATGCGTGCAGTTTACGAGATACAGTTCACCTGAGGTAAAGTTTACATCGGTCAAACCATGCACCGAAGTATCGATGACCACTTAAAAATACCCTTTCGATAAATCTCGGAACAGGATCATATTGGCTGCTAAAATAGGAGTTTATGGCATAAATCCGCGTTGTCAAAAGGTTTACCGACAAGTGTTTATGGGATTTTTTCGGATTCATCCGAAAACACCTGAGCCCTACCCAGGCAGCACGCCGCCATTGGACCGATCTTGGCCCAACGTCGGCCAATGACGGCAGCAATATTGGCCCCACGTCGGCAAATCACGCTCGCGCCACTTTCACCCGCATCGGCCCGACGTTGGCTAGCCGCCGTTGGGCCGATGCGGGCTTGCCGGCTTCGGGCCGACGTGGGCTAGCCGCCGTTGGGCCGATGCGAGCTTACCGGCTTAGGGCCGACGTGGGCTAGCCAGCGTCGGTCCGAGACGGGCATGCCGTTATTCAGCCGATGATGGCAAGCCGTCATTGGGCCTATGTATGCTAGCCGATGCTGGCGTGGTGTCGGCCCCGCCGACGTCGGGTAGCCGCCGGCGTGACCGTTTACACCCGTTATTATGTTTTAGCAGTGGTGGCTTACCATGCGTTAAGTACGGTAGTACTGTACCGTCGTGGTCTGCACCTAGTTTATATGGGGACACCGGCGGTAGTTGCTCGATGCGTAAAGTAAGTTGATCAGGCAGGCTGATACACGTGTTATAAAGTAAAATGGCTGCGTTGCGACCACGGCAGCTCGGTATTACTGTGGTTACTCTACTGTAAATCAGCAGCGCTAAAATAGACTATTCGCGGCCCAACGGCATTCATCGACTGCCATTGGTGCCATATTCGAAAAATGCTGCCTAATTAGAACGACTGCTCCACTGATGTCTTAGTGTGTGATTAAGACCCACAATTCTGTCGAACCGTGCAAGGCCGAGAACGAAAGTCAGTATTGTCTCTAACACAACTAAATTGATGAAAGGCCTGCTGCACCAACTACGCATGCGTCTGAGAAATTAAGGAGCAACACATTTGCAAGGTGATAAACACAAATTTATTCACAGGTATGAGCACACGCCAGCAGTTCCGGAATAATTATGCCATAAAGGAATATCTAAACATTTCTAGATACCGTAGCCAACATCTAAAACAACCCCACAGCCACCGTATTCCTCAAAAAAAGCAGGACAATCCTAATCGAGAATGGGGTCAGGCGCATAATCATAGGCGTGAGCAAGGTTCCCCTTTAGAGGGGGGGGGGGCGAAGGTTAATCGCGGCGCCCCCCCCCTCCCTGTTAAGTCAATGTGTTTGGCAGACCTTGCGCCCACCTCTTCTTAGGTGACTACGGGGGCCGGCCGCCCCCCTGCCCCACTGTGCGCACGCCTATGCGAAGAGATACAATCTCATCAACGTTATGCGCGGTACATTCACTATAAATATTGAAAAAACTAGAACGCACAAAAAATGGAATAAGGATTAACGAAGAATATCTTAGCTACTTGCGTTTTGCGGACCATATCGCGCTTTTCAGTAACGACGGTGCCGAATCACGAAAAAAATTCTGGAGATGTAAACGAAAGCAGCATCAAAGTAGGATTAAAGACGGGCCCGAAGAAAAGAAAGATAATGTTAGGCGGCTTGCCAGAAAAGCGAGATTAAGAGTGGCAACTAGACTAGAAGATTGTGCAACGCGTGAGCTAATTAGGAGCAGAGGAGCACCCCCCCCCCCCCGACCTTTATTAAATTCACCAATGAACGGTAGGCATTCGCAACACATGACTGGCAATTAAATTAGCGTTATCCTATAAGCGGAAATTGCAATTTTTCAGTGATAACTTAACGGCCAAAAAGATGGATAAACTGCTGCACGCGACGCGAAAAACATTGCGAGCGGTACCACAAGATCCCATGAACTCTACGTCTAAACAAGATAGACACGCACACATTCCTAATCTAAAGGTAAGATTGTAACAGAAAGGAATCGTGCATAAAAACCACTCACGTGTGCCCGTTGGTTCGCTAAAAACACGAGCGAATAAAAAATGCAAGCGCACCATATCAGAATGCACAAAACACGATGGTCAATAGAAAATACGCGATAAGAAGAGAACAAAAATCTGATGACACGTAACAGTAGTGAACACGTGGCCTTATATGAGGTGAGCGAGTTCAACATGGAAGCAGGGGGCCACTGGTTTCTCGCTGCGGTGATCTCTGCCGAAAACAATGCCGGAATCCTGACGCGTATCCGTCTCGTGCACGATTTTGACTTTCCACCACACATGTCCACATACCGCACTTCTTGAAGAATAGTGAAAAAGCTTGCTCCCGCAGCTACGATTGTCCCTCCGTCGGGACGGCCACCCTACCCTGCCTGGTCAAGCGAGTTTCGCGACAATGACGCTGAACGAGGGGAAGGGAGGGAGGGTAGGGGGGGGGGGAGTAGAGGTTGAAGAAGACGAAAAAAAAGTCGAATTCTCCCTTCTTGAAAGCACGGCTCAGCCTACCACAATGGTGTGCGATACCCCCAGCATGTCTATGGGCATGCCGTTTGAGAAAGGCGTTCGTCGAATTTTCGATGCATCACTTGTTGCCACATGTCGCTACATGAAAACGTACACCACGTTGGAGCCACATTTTTCATCGTATTTCACGTGCCATCATAATAATTTTATGCGACTGTTTCTGAAAGCACGTGGGAAGCAATCGTTGAGCGAGATTTTTACTTGAAAAATATATGTATGTCACAAAATGGACGGCAACGAAGTGCAAATACGAACTGACAAACGCATGGCAAACACGTGTTTGTCAGTTCGTTAAAGTTGGTCAGCGGGCTAGTTGATTTGGAAACATTCAAACGACAAAACGTGTCTTCACTTCGTCCGGTCTTTTTTGCACCATACCTATTTTTCTCAAGCAATGAACCAACTAGCTCAGCAACACGCCTTGTTGAGCTTTTTACTATTTTCATAAAGTAAAATTATGTGACATCACTGAAGCAAATGCGCTTGTTACGCTTGACCCAAACACGCGCGTAAGTAAATATGTGTAAACACAGAGATCGGAAACTGTCCGTGTAGTATATGAGCGCTCGCCCCACACATTCAGCGGCTGAAAGGATATAGCGCTATAAATATGATGACAGGCTCGAGTTATGCAGAGAATTAGTATTCACATAAAACTTCTTCCGCTAAAAGCATTCATGCGGTAATGTTTGGGTGAATTTTGACGCTGGATACATTAGTCAAGTCGGCCGACCAGTGGCAAACACATTTACAAAACAAAAGTACTTCGAATTTGGCCCATGAAGTTAATGGTATGTGTTATAACGTTTCAACATTTTTTGATAGCGTTGAACAGCTGGTCAACGAGAAGTGGCCTTCTAATTTGAGTCAGTTATTCTTCTAAAGACCACCTTTTTAGGTAGAAAAGTGACTGTGCTAGTGATAGTTGTTAGTCATTGTCATAGCAGAAACTAATAAGAGAATGAAAGCTATTCATTCGGCGATACTTCGCGCCCCGAGTCGTACGTGCGGCATTAGCACGGTACAATATTTGAACTTTGTTATTTGTGCTAGTACAGCAATTCATGTAGCGGCATTCTGCAGCTTAAGCTACAAATATTCAAGCGCCTAATGCTCTATTGCATTACGATTGCATCCTAGGCGGGTGAGCTGCCGGGCTTCTTCGGCGGGCTGAAGGTAGAGCGCAACGTCGAGGTTATTCTCGTCACTGACGGCCGGCAACACGGCGTCCAGCGTCGTTGAGGGGCCTCCGTGAACTACTTTGAACGGCGTGATATGCGCCGTTTCTTACACTGCCTTGTTAACTTCAGGTTATGTGCGGAAGATATTATGGCGTCCCATGTCATGTGTTCGACGTACAGTACATTGCCAGCATGTCGGCGAGGGTTTCATTTAGCCGCTCGGTGAGGCCATTCGCCTACGGGTGATGTCCGTCGGTGACCTGTGTGGCTCTATTTCAAGATGGTTTGCGTTAGCTCTGTCGTAAAAGCCGTACCTCTGTCGGTGACGAGGACTTTTGGAGCGCCGCGACGCAGGAGCTCGTTCTCAACAGGGCATGTATAACTGTCTGAAGGGAGACAAGAAAGTTCCAACATCGTCGATAAGCCATCGGCTCCGCCGATGTCAGCTGAAGCACGGCAGAATGACGGCATGCTCGGCCCGATGTTGCCGGTGAAAACCATCGGCTCGGCCGATGTCGGCGGAAGTACGGCAATACGGCGGCTAACTCGGCCCAATGTTGCCGGTGAAAGCCATCGGCTAAGCCGATATCGGCGGAAAAACAGCAAAACGCCGGCAAACTCGGCCCAATGTTGCCGGTGAAAGAAATCGGCTAAGCCGATGTCGGCGGAAACACGGCAGAACGCCGGAAATCCTGGCCCACTGTTGCCGGTGTAAGCCCAACATCGGCTGAAAGGCGGCAAAATCGGCCCCATTTTGCCGGCGAAAGTCAACGGCTCCGCCGATATCGGCGCCAGGCTGGCAACGCTGGCCCGAGGTGGGGCCGCGCACAGCCGCCGTAAAACCAATATCGGCCCGACGTTGTGTGCTGCCTGGGTAGTTATAACACATATTCCGTTGTCAGGTCGGTATTCGAGTGAGGTCGAGCGTTGACGCCAGTTAAATCGTGGAGAGCCTGCGGTACACTCATACCTGGCATTATTACCACTAATTGACGCATTCAGGTAGGAGCTAGCGGCGATACATGTGGCAGTCATACTTTTAAACGCGTAATGATCCATTTTTGTAAGAATGGATCACCGAAAATACGCGACTGCAGTGAGCATAAGTCAGCGCAAGCTGAACTTAAACGCTATTAGCTCACATTAAGCAATATTATCCATTACTAGCGAATATTAATTCGCATCATCATATTTGTCTAAATGGAATAGCTGTGTGCGTAAGGTAGGCCTATTTGGCACGTTGAATAAACTGTGTCTAATACTATATAGGGTATCTCATAGTACGACGCAACGTCGGCAATTGAGTCGGAGTGCTGACGTAAGTGGCATCGTGGAAAGTTGAATACTATATTGCCCGGACATGACTGTCCTAATAGCGTTCCCCGGCGCATGCCTGGGGGATCGAGGAATGCTAGACGAAGCAACCATAGTAGTACATGTATAAATTTCATGATATTACGACTACACATTGTAGCGAACATTAGCTAGAATTAGCTAAATGAAGGCATCACTAGCCAAAGTGACCGACAGCGAACATCATTCAGTAACAGCCAGCGGTTATCCAACAACTGCAGGTGTTAGCCAATACTAGCCAATAGTTAGGCATCATTAGCCTCTGCAAGCCAAGACTATCCATTACTACCCAAAGTTAGCATGCGGTAGCAAACTCTAGGATACACTTAGACAAAAGTAAGACAAAAGTTATCCACGTGTCGGCCACTACTCTACTAGCTAGGGGAGAAACGCGCCAATTCTTGAATATATATCCTCTTCCTCAGGCGAAGCTTAGCAGATTTTATGCAGCTAATGTGATAATGTTTCAGACGGGGTCTTTCCTGTTGCGGCGCTTCCTCAGTAAGATATAGTCGGACGCTGACACTGGTTGCCGTGACAGTAGTGACAGCAGGGGTCCTGTGAGTAACTCCTCAGTAAAGTCACTGGAACGGGAAAAGTACCGCGTTTGTTTTCTCTTCGCCGCCGCGCCCTTCCGGCGGCTTCGCCACACAAATGGTCCAGCTTGCTAGCCTCGCTAGTGTCTCCCGGTCGCCTATGCACGGCGCTTTGAAGGGCGATTGTTTTTATAGCCTCATAAAAGCGCGCAGGAACATTAGGACATCCCGTATCGTTTTGACACTTTATCGCAAGCCTGTCGAGGCATCGAAGAAGGCCTGGGTGCTGCGCGCTTGGGTGCAGCAACCGGCGGAAAACGGGCAAAGCCCTCTTCGCTATTCCCAGAGGGAAAAGCGATGTTAAGCTACGGGCTGTGTGGCAGCACAGAATACGGAGCGAAAAATTTGTTCCCACTACTGCTACCCGCCTTTGTGAGGCAAGCGTTTCATTGAGAATTCGCGAATGTTGTTTCGGGGAATATTCGTGTCTCCGCTGCACTAGTGCAGCTTGTTCCGCGTAGTTGCTGAAGAAGATTCGTGCACAATAACATTGCCGGGCAGCTCTTAATTCTGTTTGGCGTAAAATTGACGCCTTTGGGCTCACATATCACAATCAATGTGTCATGAAAACTGAATCCTATAGATTTGGTATTGCGTGACGTGACTTTATAAAGAACATAAACAACAGTGTGTACCATGAAAGTAATGGCACGCATGTCATGCAACATTTACTTGCCATGCTCATGGTGCACTCGCGGCCGGTTCGCTGCCTTGATATGCACCAATATCGGTATTGCGTAACGTGACTGTATGACGAACATAAATACCAGGTGCTAACATGAAAATAATGGCACGCATGTCATGTAAGGCATGATTTATATTCCATGCTCATGGTGCACCCGCGGCAGGTTCGCTGGCTTGATATGCACCAAGATTGGTAGCGCGTGACGTGACTCTATAATCGTGCCTTTTGTGTCAATCCGGCAGATCCCACGTATTGTGGGATTCAAGCTAATGCGAAGCAGCCAGCAAAGAGCTGCATATATCGCCTTGTTCGTCTTTGAGGCAGATGAAGTCATTCATGTCATGACATCTAGTTCACTATATATCGCATGTTTGTCTAGTATGCATGCATGTAGAATCTGTGTATATAACACATGACCTGTAATTTATGTTCGTCACGCACCCATGTCATGCCATACCAAATATGATATACCCCCAGTTAACAAAACGGCCGGAAGTGCACAAAGACAGTGTAATGTAAACCATGTCGTACATGTTATGCATGTGACGATTTTCACGTTACCACCTGTCATTCATGTTCGTCATACAGTCACCTCCTGCTATACCAATTTTTGGTGCATATCAAGTTACCGAACCGGTCGCGAGCGACCATGAGTGTGGCAAGCAAATGATGTTGTACAGGACATGGAAGTCATGATTTTCATGTTACCACCTGTCACTAATGTTCGTCATACAGAAATATCTCGTCATATCAATTTTGGTATACATGCATTTCATTAAACGACCGCGTGCGCCTCGAAACCATGTCACGTAAATCATGTTTTAGATGATATGCTGGCCATGATTTGCACTTTATGACCAGCAACTTATGTTCGTTATACACTCTTGTCACGCCATGAGCTGTGCACAGCTAGCGAAGCTAGCGAAGCGGCCGCGAGCGCACAATGAGCGTGGCATGTAAATCATGCTGTACATGGCGTACATGTAATTATTTTCATGTTGCCACCTGTAGTTTATATTCCTCATACAGTCATGTTATACCATACCAAATTTGGTATACATCCCATTAAGGAAACGGCCAGGAGAGCACATAGTCGTGGGCGGATAGATAGATAGATAGATAGATAGATAGATAGATAGATAGATAGATAGATAGATAGATAGATAGATAGATAGATAGATAGATAGATAGATAGATAGATAATAGATAGATAGATAATAGATAGATAGATAGATAGATCAAACTCGCAGAAGTTCGCTAAGAAATGATTCGCATTTAATAAATGCAGACAGCCGATCGCGTAAATGGCGCGCAGTTCGCATTTCTTTACCGCGTTAGTACGCGTAGGTGCGCGTGTAGGCAAGTGAAAACTGCCGCTATTTCTTTCCTAATCAGTTAGAGAACAACGGATGCTTCTGTCGGAGCTAACACGAGAAAGATCCAGCCCTGACAGCGTTCAGTTTTCGAACTGATTTTTTTTATCGCGCTGCACCCGCCGCGCGGCCGAATGCCAACTTCTTCTTCCTTGACGAGCGCCGCATTCTGAGTCGCTACAGGGCTCCACCCCAGTAGAACTAGATTCATAGGAGTCGCTCAGTGAACATGCTTGGATGTGGGCATCCAGACTGAAGATTGAAACCCCGCGGCCGTGAGAGCGGCGATATACGCAGGTTTCAGTCGATCAGCAGCCACGACGTCTTCACGGCCATTGATGTCCAGCGTGAACGTCTTAGGTGTACGATGGAGTACGCGGTATGGGCCATCATAGGCTGGTGTGAGTGGTGGCCGTAGTTGGTCACGCCGAACGAAGACGTGACTGCAGTCATGCAGATCCTGGCTGACGAAGACAGACTGGGGGTGTCGGTCGGCAGAAATCACAGGAGCAAGGTCCCGAAACGTGGTGCGCAGCTCTCGAATGTACGTGGAGGCATCGTGAGTGGAAGGTGGCAATGATGGCTCGAAGAATTCTCCTGGAAGACGCAGGGAAACGCCATAGACTAGTTCAGCTGATAAGCAGCCGAGATCCGCTTTCAATGCTGATCGGATGCCCAGAAGTACGAAGGGGAGGTGGTCGAGCCAACGTTCCCTTGGCTGGTGAGCAGTGAGGGCAGCTTTAAGTTGTCGATGAAGCCGTTTGACCATGCCGTTGGCGGAAGGATGGTAGGCTGTTGTGTGGATGTGTCGAATGCCCAGGATATTGGCAAGTGCGGTGAAAAGGGCCGATTGAAATTGACGACCGCGATCAGTGGTGACGACAGAAGGGCATCCAAAGCGCGACACCCAGCCATTGGGGAAAGCCTTGGCAACTGTTGGTGCTGTAATATCGGAAATGGGAAACGCTTCCGGCCATCTGGTGAAGCGATCCACACATGTCAGCAGGTAACAGGCTCCTTGCGATGACGAAAGAGGGCCGACGATATCGAGATGGGCGTGAGAAAACTTTGCGTCTGGAGGCCGAAAGGGGGCTGTTGCCGTGACAGTGTGACGGTGAACTTTAACCCGCTGGCACTCAAGGCAGGTTCGTGCCCAGCGTCGGACATCAGCATTGATGCTTGGCCAAAGGAAACGAGATGTTACTAGCTTCTAGGTCGCACGAATACCAGGATGGCTCATGTTGTGCAATTGATCAAAAATTGCACGACGAAAAGCTGAAGGCACGAAGGGCCGAGGGACACCAGTAGACGTTTCCCACGTTATTACTGAGGTAGAAAATGGAAGCGGGCACTCCGTGAACGATAGAGACGTGGATGAAGAACGAAGACCATGCAGCTCAAGATCGTTGCATTGGGCAGCTGCCAGCTCTTCCATGTCAAGTGGTGGCTGGGTCGACAAGGCATCGATGCGGGATAGTGCATCAGCAGCAGCATTTTCCGGCCCATGTACGTGTTTGAGATCCCCAGTGAACTTGGAAATAAAGCATAGTTGAGGGATCTCCCGTGCAGTGTAATTGCTGTGATTGCGATGGAAGGCAAACGTCACGGGCTTGTGGTCTGTAACGACGTAAAAGTCCCGGCCCTCCAATAAATGGCGAGTATACCGCGAGGAGTTCTCGGGCAAATGTACTGTATTTTGCTTCTGGTGGCTTCAGTTCTTGCGAGAAAAAACCAAGGGGCTGCCAACCAGATACGTGTTGCTCGAGAACGGCGCCAACTGCCACGCTTGATGCATCGGTCATGAGACGAATTGGGGCATCAGGGACGGGATGTATGAGCGTAGTGGTGTCTGCCAGAGCCTTCTTGGCAGTGCCGAAGGCAGATGCAGCGTCCTCGGTCCACTCCTCGGTCCTCGGTCCATTCTGAGGCGTTACACTTCATTCGGGGCTGCAAAAGTGCACGCAATGCGTAAAACATGCGCTACTCCGCGTGAAATCAACACCGCGCTGCCTCAGCTTTGGCCGCGCTGGACCAAATATGGCGGCGAGCAGGACGGTCGCGGTACTTTTCCCGTTCCAGTGACTTTACTCCTCAGGATCCAATAATGTTCTTTGTCTGTCTGTCTGTCTAAGCCGAATGAATACCTAATTCTGGTAGCCACATTGTAAATAAACACTTCCGTAATTACAGTTCTTCGCAAATGACCTACCACACTGTATACTATTGTAAAGCAGAAAAAGAAGGCACAAGGCCCGAACGTTGGGTCGGCTGTCCTTATTCTCTGACGTCGTGTTTCTTTTCTTTGCCGAAGCCGATTGGGCGCCCGTGCCTTGTGCCGCTCTTCACCATTACACTCGGCCACGCTGCAAGTATGGCAGCAATATCTTGTCCGTAGCCATCCTGCACACTTCACCGTGTTCTGTAGCACTAATGTCTCTGGTGGTCGGCACTGGCTGTACCTCAGTGGTCGGGTTTTCCAACGCTGCAACCTGTCCAGATGTTCTTGCAAAGGTAAGTCCGGAGGGCGGCATTGGCTGGGCCGTAGGGGTCGTCGCACGCTTAGCTGACAGTTCTGTTGCCATAGTTTGGGCTGCTGGTCTTCATCTCCGTTTGCGTTGACCTGATGAAGCCCGGATCCCGAGCGAAACGTAAATATGCTTCGCACGCGCGTCTGTTTGACATTTCTGTGAATATTTCACAGGATCTAGAAACTCGTTGTTGTTTCCATATATATGTATATATATATATATATATATATATATATATATATATATATATATATATATATATATATATATATATATATATATATATATATAACCGCGCCTCATTGTTCTAGATGCTTCGCGATTATTGTAGAACGCGAACACTTGAGCTTATTCTAGAACATGCGCGACAACCAGCGATAACGCTGGAATATTCGACGGCACATGTATAAATGCCGACGCGCTTCACCGCTTGTCAGTTGATCGACGGTCGACGCTCTGTTCGCCGCTATCAGTGTATTGCTCTAGTTTGACTTTCCGTTTCCCGGCCACAAGTTCGGCCAAATAAACAGTTTCATCTCGGACGTGCTGAGTGCTGTCTTCGTCGACGTCACGACCACGTGACAATATATATATGAGAGAAAGGAGGCGATGCACAAAGCGCCGACCACGCCATCTGCGCCATGGCTCGGAAGCGCTTGCGGGGCCCGACGAACAGTGTTTCAGCGAGCGTCTCGTGAGTGCACGGATGTATGTGTTTTTCAACGTGATTTAACGACTCTCTCGGGCTTCAGCGCTGTCGAAAAATTACTGCTGCGTTGTCGGCTGCTCAAACACATACAAAAACTCGCCAGGAACGCACTTTTACAAGTTTCCTGTGCTATTTCATGAGCGAGAGCGACGGCGACGGTGGATTGCGGCTGTCCGACGCAAAAGGTAAGCAATCGCGCTTTGTTTAGGCAGTGTTAGAAAGATTACCGTGTTTTTATTTCTCCATTTATGTCGCTACGTCTTCAGCGAACGCTACTACGTTTACATTTGGTCGCCTCGCCTGCATTGTATATTGCCACCTGTAGTAGTGGGTTATACGCAAAGGCAGAGGCACAGGCCACGAAAGGAAGAAGTGCGCGCGCTGTCCCTTTTGGCGAACAAGCTCAACCGACGCGTCTGGCAAGAGCCCTGTTACTATACGTTAAATAAACCCTGCCTGGACCTCTGAAGCGACGTGACAAGTGGTGGAGGTGCTGGGTAGCCCTCACGAATGTTGCAGACCCCTCCTGGAAGTCGCACCACAAGCCCAGTGCCAGTCAACACTCCCGTGCATCGGGCCAGCCGCAGGATCAGGGGATTGCCTCCCGAAGCCGAAGCGGACGTTACGGTGCGTACCACTTCGAGCGGTATGACCAGCACTTCCGTTCAAACCACCCCAAACGGTACGGAAAGCACGATGGTGAATCGCTACACACTTGAGAGCCCACAAGTTCCGACGCCATTCCATGGCACCGTGCTCGAAGACGTCGAAGACTGGTTGGTCGACTTCGAGCGCGTGGCTGCCTTGAACGAATGGGACGACGCAGCGAAACTACGACGTGTGTACTTCTACTTGGAGGACGGAGCACGTACGTGGTACCAGAACCGCGAGGAACAGCTGACGTCGTGGCGCGAATTCTGCCGTCGGCTGCTAGACACTTACACCAGTGCTGATCGCCACGAGCGAGCGGAACGAGCGATACAGGCCCGCATCCAGATGCCCAACGAAACTGTGACGACCTATGTCGAAGATATGACGCGCCTGTTCAGACGAGCTGATCCAAGAATGGCGGAGGAGAAGAAGTTGCGGCATCTGATGCGAGGAGTCAAGGAGCAGCTTTTCGCTGGTCTTGTACGGAGCCCTCCGAAGACGGTCGCTGAGTTCTTATCCGAGGCCGTCACAATGGAAAAGATGCTTCAGCATCGGTCCACCCTGTACGAGCGGCAAGTCAACAGTACGTCCGATGCTCAGGTTTTCACGGCTATCGGGAGCAACACCGAGTATCTGCGAGAACTCATTCGCTCTGTAGTACGCGAGGAGCTGCAAAAGGCTGCCGCACCACCCCTACCTACGGTGAGCTCCATTGCAAGCATCATAAAGGACGAGTTACACCAGGCCCTCCGGGATCCTGTGACTCTCGATAACACCACGGCAGTGCCGACTGAATACCGCCGTCCGACCTACGCGGAAGCCTTGAAGCGCCCTGCTTCCTCTCCCCCGCTATTCGTACATGCACCTCCCACGGTTTCCCTCCAGTCGGCGCAGCAGCTACAGTATTGCGAAGATACACGTACATCGCCACCTTTCGTTTACGCCGGTCCTGTCGCACATCGTTCGGAACAACCAGTACATTACATCGACGATAGACGCCCGTCCCCTCGGAAATCCGATGTGTGGCGCACTCCAGATCACCGGCCTCTGTGCTTCCACTGCGGTGAAGCAGATCATCTGTACCGCCAGTGCCCATACCGGCGCCTCGGACTGCGGGGCTTTTCTGCATATTCGCCGCCTCCCCGGTATGGCCAGCGACCCCGGGACATTGAGGACTACCTGGCTCAGCAGCGCGTGCCACCGCCTGCCGGGCGGCAGTCGCGCTCACCGTCGCCGAGGCGATTTTCATCTCCGCCCCAGCGATATGCTGGCGCTCGGTCCCCCAGTCCCCGCCGGGAAAACTAACTAAAGCGACCTTTGGAGGCGAGGTCGCTGGCAGTCGACGTGCTGAAGACCTCCGATCGACGCAAACAAGAAAGGGTGCAGATACGATTCAACGGGATGGCCGGCGTTCTCTCGATATACCGGTGCTGATTGACGGTTATGCGGTTAATGCTTTAGTGGATACCGGGGCTGACTATTCGATATTAAGCGGGAAAATGGCCACACTTTTGAAGAAGGTAATCACGCCCTGGCATGGCTCGCAGATCCGA
Organism: Rhipicephalus sanguineus; assembly: GCF_013339695.2. NCBI lineage: Eukaryota > Metazoa > Arthropoda > Arachnida > Ixodida > Ixodidae > Rhipicephalus > Rhipicephalus sanguineus. Next base: position 54,091,017 of record NC_051182.1, read on the forward strand.
ACGGCTGGTGGCCACGTCGTCACTCCGCTGGGAACCTGCACGATTAGAGTTCGGATTTGCGGTTCTACCTTCGTAGCAAGTTGCCTTGTGCTACGTGAATGTTCCCGCGACGTCATTCTTGGTGTCGACTTCCTGCAAGAGTATGGGGCTGTTATTGATCTCCAAGAGTGTCGTATCACTTTCTCAGTCGACCGAGCAATCGACGGGCAGGACGATCAACGGCGTGCCGACGTTCTTCGCGTTTCTGCCGACAGTGTAACGCTCCCGCCACGAGCCAGTGTCATAGTCGACGTCACATGCTGTGGATTACGAAATGGTGAAGCGCTCGCAGAAAGTAACCTCGAACACCTGCTGACAAAAGGTGTTTGTGCGGCTCGGAGTATCATATGGCTTCGTAATGGCCGATCGCAACTGCTTGTTACGAATTTCAGTAACGAACATCGACACCTTTTGCGCGGCACTTCGTTAGCGTTTGCAGACGAAATAGCAAACGTTCGGAACTGCTTCACATCTGAGGCAGTCGAGCCCGCAGATACGTCACTGGCCAATATCGATATAAATTCTGACCTGTCGTCCGATAATCGGACAGCACTGCGGAGGCTCTTGCTTGAATTCCAGTCATGCTTCGCCAGTTCTTCTAAGGTGCGCCAGACTTCCATCACTCGGCACAGGATAATTACTTACGACGACGCACGCCCGATACACCAGCAACCTTACCGCGTGTCAACAAAAGAACGCGAAGCGATTCGAACGCAAGTCCGAGAAATGCTTGACGACGGCATCATCGAACCTTCCAACAGCGCGTGGTCATCTCCGGTCGTCCTAGTCAAAAAGAAAGACGGAACGCTACGTTTTTGCGTCGACTACCGGAAGTTGAACAACGTGACTAAAAAAGACGTGTACCCGCTGCCACGTATCGACGACTCATTAGATAGGCTACGCCGTGCCCAATATTTTTCCTCCCTGGATTTAAAAAGCGGGTATTGGCAGATCGAGGTAGACGAGAGGGACCGCGAGAAAACGGCATTTGTGACCCCCGACGGCCTCTATGAATTTCGAGTACTTCCTTTCGGTTTGTGTTCAGCACCGGCAACTTTCCAGCGAATGATGGACACTGTACTTTCTGGACTGAAGTGGCAGACTTGTCTCGTGTACCTCGACGATGTAGTCGTCTTTTCGGAAACGTTCGAGCAACATCTCCACCGCCTGCGTAGTGTCCTAGAGGCTATTCGATCGGCAGATCTCACACTCAAACCAGAAAAGTGTCACTTTGGTTATGAAGAGCTCAAGTTCCTCGGCCATGTAGTGAGCGCCAGAGGAGTCCGACCCGATCCTGACAAGCTTACCGCTGTAGCAACATTTCCGGCTCCTACCGACAAGAAGGCTGTCCGGCGCTTCCTGGGCTTGTGCGCCTATTATCGACGGTTTATAAAAGGCTTTTCCAAGATAGCGGAACCCTTGACTCGCCTTACAAGAGACGACACGCCATTTCTTTGGGATAACGAGCAACAGGCTGCTTTTGCCGAACTACGACAGCGCATGCAGTCAGCACCCGTTCTTGCACATTTTGACGATGATGCTGACACCGAGGTGCATACTGACGCCAGCAACATCGGCCTCGGCGCAGTGCTCGTCCAGCATCAACACGGAGAGGAGAGAGTAATAGCCTATGCCAGCCGCTCCCTGTCCCATGCCGAGGCGAATTACTCGACCACAGAGAAAGAATGCCTCGCAGTCGTATGGGCGATCACCAAGTTTCGCCCTTACCTCTATGGTCGTCCATTCAAAGTGGTGACAGACCACCATGCCCTGTGCTGGTTGGCAAACATACGTGATCCCTCAGGACGACTGGCCCGGTGGAGCTTGCGCCTACAGGAATTTGATGTAACCATCGTCTATAAGTCTGGCCGGAAGCACGAAGACGCTGATACACTGTCGCGTGCACCCATTCATCTCGTCAACCAAGAAGCAGAGGACGATGACGGTTTCCTGGGCGCCCTTAGCTCATCGGACTTGAGCAGACGGCAGCGAGACGATGAAGAAATTCGACCGGTCATCGATTATTTAGAGGGTCGTAGCGCAGTTATACCACGCCATCTATCCCGCGTGTTGACATCATTCTGCCTCCGAGACAATGTCCTGTACAAGAAAAACACTCGTTCTACGAGCCGTGCTTACCTCCTCGTGGTTCCAAGGGACATGCGGGACGACGTCCTCTTCGCTTGTCATGACGAGCCCACATCTGGCCACCTAGGCTACTCACGAACCCTCGCTAGAGTAGGCGAGACTTACTATTGGCCCGGACTTTCGGCAAGCGTCAAGCAGTACGTCCAAGGCTGTCGTGAATGCCAGCGCCGGAAGACATCATCCCGTAAGCCGGCTGGACTACTTCAACCAATTGACCCTCCTCATAAGCCATTTGACCAAGTTGGCATGGACCTTCTCGGCCCTTTTCCTCTGTCTACCGACGGCAACAAATGGGTGATTGTCGCAACTGACTATCTCACACGGTATGCCGAGACGGAGGCGGTCCCACGAGCCACGGCTTCCGAGGTAGCACAGTTCTTCATGTGCCACGTCGTACTGCGTCACGGTGCTCCCTCTGCAGTCATAACCGATAGAGGCACAGCGTTCACTGCGCAGCTCATGGATGAAGTTTTTCGATTAAGCAACACTAAACATCGAAAGACGACTGCCTACCATCCGCAGAGCAACGGACTTACGGAGCGGTTAAATAAGACCGTCACAGACATGATCTCCATGTATATCGACGTCAAACACAAAACATGGGATCGGATTTTACCTTACGTGACGTTCGCTTATAACACCGCCGTGCAAGAGACAACGCGATTCACACCATTTCGCCTTCTCTACGGTCGCGAGGTTCAGACGATGTTGGACGCTATGCTTCCTTGTCAAGACGCTGACCAGTTAACAACTGACGCCGAAGAATTTGCAGAGCGTGCAGAGGAAGCTCGCCAGCTTGCACGACTGCACATCGGTCTGCAGCAACAGGCAGATGCACGACGCTACAACGTCCGCCACAGAGACTTATCCTACAGTCCAGGAGACAAAGTTTGGGTGTGGACCCCTGTTCGTCGCCGTGGCCTCTCCGAAAAGTTGCTGAGCAGATACTTCGGTCCGTATAAGGTGTTACGCCGCGTGAGCGACGTAAACTACGAAGTGGTTCCGGACACTGCGTCGTCAACTAGAACACAACGAAGACAACCGAGCTCCGACATAGTTCATGTCGTGCGCATGAAGCCTTATTTTGCGCGTTCATAATTTTCCTACCGTTCATTTTTTTTGTTTCCTTTATTTGTGCCACTAGCATCGCCTCACCGTTCATTGACTGCGCGCGTAACATTTCACCATTGTCCATTCGCGTTGTGTAAGCTGCTTTGTTTTTTTTTTCTCTCTTACAACTACCTTGCAGCATCGAGCCGATGCTCTTTTTCGCGGAGGAGGGAATAATGCCACCTGTAGTAGTGGGTTATACGCAAAGGCAGAGGCACAGGCCACGAAAGGAAGAAGTGCGCGCGCTGTCCCTTTTGGCGAACAAGCTCAACCGACGCGTCTGGCAAGAGCCCTGTTACTATACGTTAAATAAACCCTGCCTGGACCTCTGAAGCGACGTGACAATATGCTACAATGCACATGAGGTTTTATCACTGATAGGACGCGATGCCTAGGCTCTCTTGACAAACGAATGGCGCGAAGCGCTATGCCAGAGAATGTGGGGCAGGTGGCGGCTCCTTTACAAAAGCGCTGTGGAATAACACGTGTGCTGCACGAAATGGGCTGCATTCTACCTAATGATAGCGCTGGAATGCGATCACCGGTGCAGAATTTTCGCTGTGCGCTCGCCTCAACTGTATGCATATTGGCTGTAAAACATGGCACCTCTTCGCACTGAAGGCTTTTGCAGGACATTCAACTGATTCAACCTCCCTTGCCTCGTAACATGACTCCATGCTAATAAAAACACCCTTGATGTATCCCACTAATACTCATTCGCTTTACACAAGTTGTGTTATGAGTGGGGCCATAGGCGTGCTCACGGGGCGTGGGGGCTTTCCTATTTGCCTAAAAGGGGGGGGGGGGCGCAAAATCTGCCCCTTGCATTAACTTAGTGGGGCCTGGGGGCGCTGAGATGATCCTTAGCCTCCTCCTGTTCATTCTTCGTACGCTGAATCGCTAATTGCCAGGCAACTACTTCGGCATCCTATGAGATAAGCTTCTCGGCCCTTCTGCGCCGTTGAGCAGCATTTGCGCTCTCATCCATGGCGTTACCCAACTGCAAACGCCACTCAGAGGCGCTATCGAGCGGCTTCAGCGCAGTGTCAGAAGGCGAAGAGCTGCGCGCGCGCCGGCGCCAGTGTGTCTGGCGAGGCTAGACGCCACTCCTCGCGAACGTGCAGACCAGCAGCGGCGAGCCGCGCGCGACAGTGGCGGAGTCTGCGCGCGCCGGCGCCAGTCTGTCTGGCGCGGCTAAGACGCCACTCCTCCTGAAGGCGCACGCCAGAAGAAGCCTCATCCATCAGAGAAACCGACATTTTGTGCCAGAACTGTTTCAACCGCTTCAAACAAATAGAGTCTCTGTATGCAACTCATTCTGACGAAAATTTTGTTCCCGAACAAATTGCTGTCGAAGAGCTAAATGTATTCGTGAAGACAACAAAATATATTTTTTTCAGCGAAATTACACGGGGTCGACGGACATGCACCGACGTTTGTCTCTGAAGACACCCAGCAAATACGTAGCCAAGCTGCTATGACAAGCTAGGTGACCACCAGCTCCGCAGTGACTCAGTCCCGCGCCACTAGCGCAAGCTGCCGAGATATTTTTTCGCAAGTTTATCGTGCTGGTTTCAAAGTTTTGCCAACGCTGACTTTTCGCGTGGCAGCACCCGTGAAATCCATGCGCCGGCGCGACAGCGCTCCCTCAAGATCTACTATATAAACACATGGCACGTAAACGAAGCTACTGTGTCGAGGCAGGCATTAGTAATCGGGACGTTATAAAGAAAGCGGTGTACTTACGATGAGCTCCACTTCGTAAGGAAGCTCGTTGACGCTTGTCTGTGGCAAACACTTGGCGCGTATAGTGACATTGTCGTCCCGCACAGCTGTTACATCGGACACATGTCCACTACTATAAAGCGCGGCTCCTTTGCGCACACTATTGCCGCAAAAGTAATTATCAGGGACACGCACAAGCGGCAAATCGCACGCGCGCACTTCCGTCATGCTTGCAGTGAAAGGAGGCGTCAGCCACGCGACCCGCATGCGGTTCCAACGGCCGCCGCTACGCGGCTTTCAGTGGCGCCCCTATAGACGCTGCGCATCGCGGATAATCACGTACGAAAAAAAATGTCGCTTTCGCGTTGGCCGGAGAAGATATAAGCGTGAAATGTTTACCGGCAAAGCTGATTGGTTCGAGACTATACTAGCCAAAATCTGGTGCTAGTATAATCCACACTACACTGTGCACTCATCCATATGGACGCCATTCTTGAATAATAATGTCTGGGGTTTAACGTCCCAAAACCACGATATGATTATGAGAGACGCCGTAGTGGAGGGCTCCGGAAATTTCGACCACCTGGTGTTCTTTAACGTGCACCTAAATCTAAGTACGCGGGCTTCAAACATTTTCGCCTCCACCGAAAATGCAGCCGCCGCGGCCGGGATTCGATCCGGCGACCTTCGGATTAGCAATCGAATGCCATAACCACTAGACCACCATGGCGGGGCTGGACGCCATTCTTTGTGGTCACTGTACGGGATAAACATCGTGCTGTCCCTAGCGTATGAGGAAAATGAGGCCACGACACGACAGCAGGCTGGAGCTCCGCATGCACCGTGGCTCCTTCTCCCGAAGAATGCGGCAACTCGCGCGACAAGACCCCTGCCTGTGGCAGCGTGCCGTTTACTTACGCCGCTTACAAGCTTTCCTTCTTCCGTGTGTCCGCCGCTAGCGCTCGAAAGAATACAGTCTGGGCGCTGGCGTTTAAAAGAGCAAGTGTATGATGGCCTACATCCTAAGAAAAAAAGAGTCCTTTGGCTATTTTTTTAGAGTTCTGGCTTGCCACTTATATGACTCTCTTCAAAGAGGCACGTCAACTCTCTCTGGGAGTCAATGTACTCTCTTCTGAAAGTCGTGTGACCCACAAAAGAGCTGCCGTGTATCTTAAAGAGAGCCATATACGTGACAAGTCAGGACTCACCGAAAGGAGTAACACACATCTTTTTGTTTAATTAGAGTGCAACTGCCTTTGTTACTTCCCTGTTTTATCAGGTAAATAGGTTTTAGCGTACAAGGAGTTCCATATTTATTAGTAATGTGGACAAACACGAACAACTGTGAAGCAATATATTTTCTAATTTGTTTAAACCGCTACCACGGTGTGATTGCTGTCCTTTAAGACGGGGGAACTGCCAAAGCAAGCAGTCCTTTTTTTAACTTTCAATCTGATTCATCTGGCATCTCGAAATATCTGGGGTCTCGTTCAGAACACTGTTTGAAGTGCCCGGATAATGGCGCTGACATTTCGCTCAATATCACTTGAAGTCTTTTGACAGCGGTATATAGCTAAAAACATTTCATGCCTAAAAGTCAGTAAGGTTAAGTCTGTATTTCGACGCCGGTATACAGTAGCATTAAATTGAGGCAGACGCAGCGAACCATTTAAAGAGAAATGATAGGTGTGGCCTTAAATAACAAGAGAACAGTGTGTGTCCGGGAAGAAACTGGTGTTAAGGACATCTTAGTCAAAATAAATCAGCTTAAGTTCGCATGGGAGGACAAATAGCGATGGCAAGATAACCGCTGGTCATCAACCCGGTCCGGCGCTTGCTCCTGCGACATTATACCCCCAAACTTCTTAATCTTATCTGCCAACCTAACTTTCTGTCTCCCCTTCGCGCATTTACTTTCTCTTGGAATCGAGTCAGTTACTCTGAATGACCAGCGGTTATCCTGGCTACGCGCTACATGCTGTGCCCATGTCCATTTCTTCTTCTTGATTTCGACTAAGATGTCCTTAACGCCCGTTCGTTCCCTGACCCACTCTACTCTCTTGTTGTCCCTTAAGGTTACACCTATCACTGTCATTTCCATTGCTCGCTCCGCCGCCCTCAGTTTAACTTGGACCCAGTTCGTAAGCGTCCAGGTTTCTGCTGCGTAGGTAAATACCGGTAAAATGCTGCTGTTATATACCTTCCTCTTGAGTGATATTGGTAAACAACCATTCATGATTTGAGAGCGCTTGCCGAATGTGCACCGTCCCATCCTTATTCCCCTGGTTACTTCAATCTCATGGTTCGGCTCGGCGGTTCCTACCTGTCCTAAGTAGACGTATTCTTTTACAAATTCCAGTGCCTCTTTTCTTATCGCAAAGCGCTGTTCTCTTCCGAGATTGTTGCATATTACTGTAGTCTTTTGCATAATAATTTTCAGACCTACCGTTCTGATTTCCTTGTCCAATTCTGTAATCATCAGTCGCAATTCGTCCCCTGAGTTATTCATCAATGCAATGCCATCAGCGAATCGCGGGTTACTAAGGCACTGTCCATTAACTAGTGTCCCTAACTCTTCCCAATCGAGGGCCCTGAAAGCCTTCTGTAAGCACGCGGTGAAAAGCATTGGGGAAATCGTGTCTGCCTGCCTCACACCCTTCTTTATTGGGATTTTGTTGCTTTTTTATGGACGTTTACGATGGCTGTGGAGCCGCTGTAGATTTTTTCCAGTATATGTTATATGATCGTGGTTCGTGTTCGTAGTTCGTGTGATCACGTGGTTATAATTTGTGATTACGTCAAAAATTTTAACGATATGTGACGTCGTGATGAGGTCACGCTCATATGGCTCATCTCGAGGTCTCGTATGACGTCTTCCAGTTATTTATATAACAAGTGTTGTCGCTGGCGGTCACTTTTTCCTTTCGATGAGGCATATGAAGCTTCCCCATTTGTGAAAAGAAAATGCAAATAATTTACAGCTTTCTGTAATATATCAGGTAGTGGTGATTGATGGGAGACGTCTTAGATTACTCGGCCCTCTACTATCGGAGGGCTGTTTACAAATTTGACTAAAAACTCACTAGAATTCTCAAGCCTCCGCCTAAGACGAGTCGAAGGCGAAAGCCATCTTCTTTCTATCTATTGACGAACCCTCCCTTGTTCCGAAAGTTTCTGCACCTCACCTTGTTTTACATTGCCTCCGTCATTGTCCCACCTTTTACCGACCGACGATGCTATTTGATGTCATCAGACGACGGCACCTTGTTTGGCGTCATAGTGGTGTCATGAGTGAGTCAGAAATTTTGTCGGCCTGTTACATCATGATGGTGTCATAGGCTGATGTAATCGCGTCACGATAATCTTTTACATCGCTCGTGCTGATGCTACGGACGGTCAGTTTCGCGTTCGATGAGGCATCCAAGGCTATCGCCATTATCTTGAATGCCTGGGCTAAAACGACTCATTTCTGTGCTATTGTGAATCTTGCGGGGGCCGTATTCATAATATAAATATAAATAAATATAAATAGACAAAGCAGTGATCTGTAGCGATGCCTGAACGTGTGGTGTCCTTATAATGCCAGCAGTACTTTCGTGTTGTGTATCGCACAGGCCGTAATATGGCACGGGTCTAGGAGGCGCTGCAGCCCAGTTACAAATGCAGTTCTGCCTTTGATATCCCTTCCTCTAAAGAGTACCGCGAGAAACAAGCTGGACATGCTTCAGTTCTCGTGGGTATGACGAAAGTACTGCATACAGCCCATCGGATCCTTCGAGTATCTAATATTGTCGTCTAAGTAGTGCAAAAACCATTGTTGAAGATTTACGTCCCAGAACCACTATATGGTTATGGGAGATGCCGTAGTGGAGGGCTGCGGAAGTTTCGATCACCCGGTGTTCTTTAAAGTGCACCTAAATTTAAGTACACGGGCCTCCAGCATTTTCACGTCCATCGTAAGTGCGGCCGCCGCGGCCAAGTTTCGGTCCCGCGACATTCGGGTCAGCAGTCGAGCTCCTTAACAACTAGACCACCGTGGCGGGTGATTTCACAACAATAAGCGTAGTTTTTTGTTGTTTGTTTTTTAAGTTCTCAATTTTCTGCGGTTTGTAGTTTGGAGTGCAGGTGATATGCAGGGGCGTGTTGTACGCGAGAAAATACGGTATCGATGTAAACAGCGTCTCAGTATCTTCGCACGCAGCTGGGCGTTCTTGTCGGCCGCCGAATGCGAATAGTCCGCCTTGGCCCTGGCGTTGGCCTTCTTCTTCAATATCTTACTCGGCATGCTTCTTGTGATGCTGTCCACAGCGGCGACTTCAGACTCCTTTTCTCCACGTGCGACTGCGTTGATCCTCGCCAGCTCTCCGTTTCACTGCGGCCGTCGCGTTAACGAATGGAGAGGGGAGTAACGGAGAAGCGAAAGGCAAACACGTAGACATGACGACGGACGCGACGACGAGGAATCATGAGATTAAGCATGTGATGGCAAGTGGTAGTCTCTATTTGCTCCCTTCCCCGTTTCCCCCTCCTAATCGCACCACTCGCTGTCCAGGAAAGTCCCCTTCAACGAGAAAAAGCCTACTTCTCGGGGTGTTTCGCGCTTTCCGATATTAATTCTATGAAGTGTTATGGTTGTGTTGTTTCGATGTAGCCGTAGATTTTATATACGTTGACGTGAAAGCTTTGTGCTGTTCAGAAACAGTTTGGCATCAACAATAATTTGATTTAACCGAGGTCGATATATTCACGTTTCACTGCGGCTGTTCGGGAAAAATAGCACGGAGCAGGCGCTTGCTGTGTTTAGAACAAAAGGCGCACAATCTGGAGTACCATTTGTACTCTTCTGTGGGAGAGGATTATGCCGTCCGATTCGGTACAGTTAAACACTTTCTTGTCCGATACGGAGATTACACTAGAGATGGGTCGCTCCGGAGCCAGCCGGATCTTTTGAGCAGCTCTTTTAAAAGAACCAGTGATCCGTGGCTCAGCAAAAGTGAGCGGCGGGTTTCTGGGGGACGGCTCACTGAGCCAACTGAGCGGCCCACTGAGTCACTGAGTCGAGTGAGCCAACTGAGCGTCGGCAGCTACGGTTCTCCGGTTATCTTTCGCCCACTGAGCCGCGGCGGTGGTTGTTCTTTCTCGCTCCCTGAGAGGCGGTTTTCTCTCGCTCACTCAGCGGTAGTTTTCTCTCGCTCAGTGAGCCGTGCTGAACCGTAGGTTGAACCGATTGAACCACTTCGTTCGAGTTCGCGTTCCGTGAGAGAGGTACGCTGGGTTTCTGAGTGATGCTTTCACGCCATCTATTGGCGATGAAAGAAAACAACTGCCCTTTCCTGCTTGCTCGCATGTTGCTCGCAAAAGTCGTAACCTCCTCGCCTTCGGCTTCCTCCGCGGATGCCCACCGGCTGCTATGTTTTCACCCAGAGGCATGTACAGAGGTTCCATGGATTCATTTTTGGTTACTTGCCGATGAGTTTTGGCCGCTGCGCGCAGACCCGCGCTGTTCGCTCGCTGTGTGCGGTTCGTGTGGCAGTTCATCGTGAGCTGGTGCAAGTCGTCGAAGACAAACAAATAAACTTAGTTTACGTCCTGGTTTTATTAGTCTAGCGTAAAATCCCTAGCAAACACCTCCCCCCCCCCTGCGGTAAACGGTAATCCGACAGTATTTGTAGGGGGCAACACTTGCTCGGTCATGGATTAAAATTGAATATGGCGGCAGAAGAGCCGCTAAAAATAACGAATGCACACCAGTGCTTCAAATGCAATGCTTTGTTAAATACGAATGCATTCACTGTTTTCATTCGCGGAAGCTCGTGGCAGTTCATCGCAGGCTCGCGCAAGCACGTGGCGCTCAAATTCGTCTGCAGAACTCTTCGCAGAGGGGTGCATGAGCGAGGAGGCAGCGAGAACACGTATTCTAAATTACAGGAGGAGAACGGAGGGAGAGGTCACTGTCCTCCCTCTGGCCTCATCTCCCTCATTGTATCAAGTGAGCCGGTGAGCCGTTAAACTGAGCCGGTTTACATAAGCGAGCTGAACCGTTCGGAGCCGCTCACTGAAGTGAACCGCTTTGTCCATATCTGACTTTACTATGGGAGATCAGTATGACGTCCATGCTTAGTACCATTGAAGTTTCCTGCCACAACGTATAGCAACTGTCTATGGAGCCGAGTAGATGTTCGCCTTCTATATAAGACTAATCTGTTTTGCCACCATCACTTCTCAAGGTATGAGGCCGATTTACATCTCACTACTTAATTAGTAATTTAGAGCCATGTAACTGCAACAATTATTTGAAAGACACGAGATATTTTATTCACGTCCTTTAGGCGAGCATGAGGAAACAATTCCGGCAGATCCTACGCAATGCGTAAATCTACGTTATGATAAACACTTAGGAAAGTAGCGGTTATGGTGCACAATTTTGGCTTTGACGCGCACATTATGCAGCGCAGCCACGTACTTGTGCAATTAGAGTAGCCGGGTGCGTAAGGCGAGCTTAGCTGGCACGTCGAATACACTGTGGCATTGTAGGGTAGCTAATGGTCTGACAGAACTTCGACACATGAGTTAGAGCGCTGACGAAAAGAGAACGGACAAACACATCAAATATTGTTAAGGGGTGAGCCTTAGCCGAGAGCCGCACTAGCCCTTAGCGTTCCGTTTCACCAAGTCGATCAGCACTTGCTGGTCAAGGTGCATGCTGCGGTGCGCTCACATGACTATAAAAAAAGATCGGCTGATCCCACTTTCTGTGGCAGTCGATGTTATGCAAATATGGCGCATTTCTGTGGTATCGAGCAGCGCTACATGTTCCAATGCCGTTAGTTCATACTCAATGGTTATTATATTATCACTAGACGAACATTCATGTACTAACCCGCCGCAGTGGTCTTGTGGTTATGGTAATCCCGGCCGCGGCGGCTGCATTTTCGATGGAGGCGAAAATGTTTGAGGCTCGCGTACTTATATTAAGGCGCACGTTAAAGAAGCCCAGGTGGTCGAAATTTCCGAAGCCCTCCACTAGGGCGTCTGTCATTATAATATCGTGGTTTTTGGACGTTAAACACCAACGGTTAATAATTTTGACAACCCCGCCACCCGCCCTCCTACCATCCCGTTCCGAAAGGCTGCTTAGAGCTAACGTCGATTTGCACTGCCTCGATGATCGGAGTTTTTGCAAGCTTTCTGCCCCTCACCCGGTTTGGCACTGCCGCCGTGATCGGCCGACGTTTGATCAAGCGGCGATGTCTTCCGCTGATGTCATTAGGTGAGGTCACGTTATGTGACGTCACAAATGATGGAGATCTGTGAGGCCTTCATGTCATAATCTTTTGCATTACTCGTACACCGCCAGCGGCCATGTTAGTCACCGCCCTCCGCAACTTGCCCTTAGTAATACGGAGTACATCATGTTCTAAATATGAAGGCGAAAGCCTTAGTTGCATAATCAATCGCGATACCTGGCCGCCTGCAGCCAGGTGTCGCGATTGATTGAGCCCCGTTACAAATGCTTCGCTGCCATCGGAATCTGTGCTCCAGAGTAGCGGCAAGAAACACGCTGGACGCGTCGTAGTTTCTCGCGCGAATTACGCGAATATTGCATTCAGCTCATTGCATACTCTGACTATGTAATATTATAATCTAAGCTGTGTCCATATGCTACGTCGGCAATGATTCGTTGATTACATCTTTCATATTGACTGCGGGATAATCAGGGTATATAAATACTAAAAGGTGGGTCTATTTTGCGTAGTGCTTCGTAATAGTAGCTTCCGTTAAACGATAGAGATCACCGCCAATTCGAAGCAAGCGCAGAGAGCAGATTCTGTTCTGAAGAAATGAATGACGATTTCTTCTGCAATAGTGGCGTGTGATGCTCTGGCGCCAGAGTCAGCACGAGCATTCACGTGTTTGCCGTAGTGAGCTAGGAACTATTGTGGTACAACATTATGGCGAAGTTCAGAAGCATAATTTGCTGGGCGCATGTTTACTTGGACTAGTTCATGCGTGTGCAACGGCTTGACAGACTGCAGTGGGCTTGTGAGCCGGAGAATACCACCTAATATACAAGCCTGTGATCTACAATATATAGAAGTGTACTCCGCAAGGCAAACAGCTTTGTTATTGCGGCGGAAGTACGGTGACTGAGAGTTGCAGAGATGGTGATGTTCGCCGACGGGATCCGAAGACATGTAGCTGGTGATCATGGACGTCGTGCCACTCATGAATGGTCATGCCGCGCATTTATTCACACGTCGTTCAATAATGCGCGTTTTCTTGCATGCATTGACATTCTTTTAAATGACATGTTGAATGTTTTTCAAGTCGATTTAATCAAGAATTGCAGTGCGTTCACACACAATTTTTGTTTCTGTGCAGTAAAACAGTTAGTCAGTGGCTACCACTCGAGAAATAAGTGAAGTATGTTTTAAAATGACGTTGCCAAAATGCTGTAGAAATTATAAGGCACTGGCTATACGTCTTCTCAGAAACATCAACATAGCCGGGCCATACATAAGGACAAAGTAAGGTAACTTATTACAGAATCCTTCTCGCACGCTGTTGGTTTGGCGCAACACATCAGGTCTGTTGGTAGGAAGCATAACGCCGACGGAAGCTAAGAAACCTGCAGTTCCTTTCAGAAAGTTTCAGAAAGCTCAGTGCTCTATGATCTCTAAATGTGTGCCTGAGGTGTTTCCGTAATACCAGAGACACTAAGAAAAATATGTTACCTTCTATCTAGGGGATTTGGCATTCTTAGAGGCGTACCAAAATAAAACCGATGAATATATGTTCTGACCGTAATGAAACACCGGTATTTAGTATCAGTGCATTTTCACCGCGAAGTGCACGAGCTAGTAGCTACTTTAACGCACTTGATTGCGATTTACAAAGGAGGTTTTACGTAATTGCTTTAAATTGTTTTGTAATACATTACATAGCTATTTAGCCGTTTCCGTCTCAAGACAAAATACACAAGGTGAACACATTTAGTTTTCGCAAATTTAACAGTCAGCCCTAATAAGCGCTTATGTGGATGCCTAAACTTGTGGCACTATCTAGAACATGCACGGGTAGAAATAGCGGTATTACTACTTGTATTACGGCAAAAGCCTAAGATTGCTCAATAAACGCGAAAATTGACCTTCGATGTCTGCACGAGACATGGAAAAAATTCTCATCACGCGATTACTCCACAGATCGCCAAAGCTTGTGACGTTATCATGGCTCTTGGTCAAAGGTAGGCCGATCCCGGAGGCAGTAGAAAACAACGTTAGGTGCAGAAAGCTTTCGGACGGGGAAGGAGTGGAGAGGAAGGATTAGTGCGTCGATTGAGAAGAAGAAGTTGACCTTACCCTTCGAGTCGTCTCAGTTGAATGCATAAGGAGCCCTGTGAGTTTTTATGATATCTTGCTAGCATAGGTCGGCAAACTCACTCATGAGTCGACTCACTCAGACTCACTCAGACTCATATCGAGACGTGAGTCTGAGTATGAGTGAGTCCGGGTGAGTAAAGTTTTTGTGAGTCTGAGTCCGAGTGAGTTCGGTTGGGAAAAATTTTGGTGAGTCTGAGTCCGAGTGATTCCGGTTGAGGAAAACTTTGGTGAGCCTGAGTCCGAATGAGCCCTAAGGGCAAAAATATATTGCATGAGTGTGTCTGAGTGAGCTCCACATTTTTTGCCGACCTACGGTCCTATCTACTCAACATTAGCATTACTATCAGCCCTATGTCAGCTCACGTTTATACTCTCGTATACTCTCGCATACTTAAACGCGCTACCGTTCATACGTCAGCTCAATATTTATTGATCAGAGGCGTGATTTGAGGAGGGAGAGGGGGGGGGTGCCTTGACCTTTCCCCGCAAACTTTTTCACGGGAAGTTACTGATAAAAATATCTCGTGTGAGTCATGACTTTCAATAAAAAGGTCCTTATTGAACTGCAAACTCAGATAACTCGTATTTGAAGGTACGAGATCAAAAGGTGCTAAGTAGCGCACCGATTATGCGAGATATTGGCGTTAAAGAGCATTGACATTACGGTAGAAAAAGGATAATTAAATGCTAACGGACTCATGAGTCGACTCACTCAGACTCACTCAGACTATGATCGAGCCGTGAGTCTGAGTCTGAGTGAGTTCGAGTGAATAAAATTTTGGTGAGTCTGAGTCCGAGTGAGTCCGGTTGAGAAAAATTATAGTGAGTCTGAGTCCGAGTGAGCCCTGAGGGTAAAGTATGTTTCGTGAGTGAGTCTGAGTGAGCTCCACATTTTTTGCCGACCTATGCTTGCTAGCCATGCAAAAGGCTTCACAAGGAACCCTTGGGTGATTCCATGTAAGATCGAAGAAACGATGGCTGCTCGACCTCTTGAATTTATTTCAAAATTTTATATATTATTGCCTGATGAGTGGAAAGAAGATATCCGCAATTTCTTTTGCCGCCAATAATTTTTTCGAAGCACAGGAAATCAATAATGACGAAGAGGTGGAGTGGAGCGCTCATCCGCTCTGCTGTTTTCGCCAACTTTCTTTATGAATTGCACGAAATATAATAAAGTTAGGTAGCTGAAATTTCTTTCTCTAAATATATGCATGCTTGTGCTTCCGCTCAGGGATTTGTAGTTTTTATGTGTAGTGTAGATGTTTTTATAAAAAAACTCAAAATTGGCCCTGAAACGTTATTTTCTTTACGTTGAAGGTCTTTATCTCAAAAAAGCGCTCGTGGCAGAGCGATAAAAATTCCCCATTACGTTCTTCGCATGCTTATCTAACAAACTGCCGAATCTTATATTTATATAACGTTTCAGTAAAGAGATATGATCGGGCTAATTTCAAGAAAACACCGAACAATGAAAACTTCTGACGACAATAAAAAAAACGTTTTTTACATTTCTTAAACTTGTCCAGTTATTCTCCTCCGCATCACCTTTCACAGTCATTAAAAACATGTTGCATAATGTCGTTGAACTAATAGTTACGACCCATCCAATGAGACCCTTAGGCAAGGATTGGCAATTCCCACTTCTTGCCCAGCAAGTGTTTAAAATGCAGGCAGGATTGAATTTCTTTTTATTAAAAGGCCAGCAGTACCGAAAAAAGGGTCGCCGGCACTGAAGACTTTCATTCTGAAATTATTTGGTCACTGCAGCGGCCACGAGCACGGGGCTACCGAGCAGGCGCACGCGCACCCAAAATGCTCGTTGTAAGAGACGGCGCAGTGAGAGCTCGTTTTCGCAACCTCAGACCGATTGAGTTCGAAACAGCAGCACCTGTCGGGTGACTTGAACGCACGTGCACTGGAGCTTCGCTATTCTATCCGCCCTCTGTTTCGCATCGCAGCTAGGCGCTGATAACACGGCGGAGATGGAAGCAAGATGAAAACTCTATAAGGGAGCTACGAGCGCTCGCTTCACGCACGCTGCTGCCAGAGAAACTGCGCTGCGCCACTTGCGATCAGTGGAAAGCATGAACGTGGCGCTCCAGTGGTAAAACAAAGTATGGAATGTCAAAGGAAAGAAAAGCAAAATTATTGTAGCCGGATGCGCGTGCCTGTCGGCAGCAGATGGCCTGAACTGACCGCGCGTTCGGTGCGCTGTTCACGCTCATTCGGCGAGGATAGTTCTTATGCTTTGCTCTTGCTCAACTCCTCCTGTGCGTCTCGTCTCATGGTGAGAAAGTATAGCTCTGAATGAGTGTATTGTGGAGACTACCTTTCGAAGCACAAGAAGCTTAAAGGAGTACTGACACGAATTTTTAAAAAAGTTCGGATTGTTGCTTTAAATAAAAATACTGTTGTCGAGAAGCCTAAAACGCCCATTGTGCTGCCTGTAAATGCATCGTGTATATTTTAATTAGCGCCACCTTAAAAAGCCACTTTCGGTTTCGATATCGAGGGGGCGGCTTCTCAGTGTCGTTTCATAGCAGTGCGACGTCATGGAGATACAGAAACTCGCGACGTGCTAGCGGCAAATCCGTCATCTGCTCGTGGTGCACATAAACAACGATGAGTGAATTGTCGTCCAGTGACCCTGACAGTGATTTCTACGATTTAGGCTGCATGCAGGACGCAGAACTCACAAATTCGGGGGAACTGTCTTGACTCGTCGGGATAATGTCCTTGCAGTGGGGCTGGCTTGCAGATGCTCAGAGACGAAAACTTCAAAGTCAAATTAAAATATTCTATACGTGTTCTCCAACTCCAGTGTGAGGACAGCGTTGACACTGCATACCAACGAAGCAAAAAAAATGTTCCTTTTGCGATGTCCCAAAATCATGTCAGTACTCCCTTAATAATTGCAAACAGACCAAAATTTCGCAGAGTTACCGATCTAGACATAAATGCTTTGAATGAACCTTTAACGCCCGAAAGATCAGTGACTGTCAGTGAGACGGACTAGTGCTACGCGTGCTTTCGCTACCACTGCAATGAAAGATCTTCACGGAACGCACAGTTTAACGATGACATTCTTATGCCCCCTGAAAAAGAAATCGACGTCATTAACCAGATCACTGCGACTACCGGTGCACGTGCGTTCAAGTTACCCGAGAGGTGTTGCTGTTTCGAACTCAATCGGTCTGAGGACGCGAAAACGAGCTCTTACTGCGCCGTCTCTTACAACGAGCATCTCTGGTGCGCGCGCGCCTGCTCGGTAGCCCCGCACTCGTGGCCGCTGCAGTGACCAAATATTTTCAACATTAACGTCTTCACCGGCGACACCTTTTTCGGTACCTGCTGGCCCTTTAATAAAAAGAAATTCAATCCGGCCTGCATTTTATACACATGCTGGGCAAGAAGTCGGAATTGCCAATCCTTGCCTAAGGTTCTCATTGGAGGGGCCGTAACTATTAGTGCAACGACATTATGCAACATGTTTACAATGATTGCGAAAGCTGATGTCGAGGAGAATAAGTGGACAAAGTTTAAGAAATATGAAAAATGGTTTTTTTTATTGTCAGAAGTTTCCTTTGTTCGGTGATTTCTTGAAATTAGCCCGATCATATCTGTTTACTGAAACGATATATAAATATAGGATTCGGCAGTTTGGTAGATAAGCATGCTCAGAACGTAATGCGGATTTTTTGTCGCTCTGCTACAAGGCTTTTTTAAGATAAAGACGTTCGAAGTAAAGAAAATAACGTTTCCCGGGCCAATTTTGAGGTTTTTTATAAAAACATCTACACTACACATAAAAACTAAAAATACCTGAGCAGAAGCAAACACATGCATATATTTAGTTAAATAAATTTCAGCTATCTAACTTTAATATATTTTGTGCAATTCATAACGAAAGTTGGCCAAAACAGCAGAACGGATGAGCGCTCCACTCCACCTCTTCGTCATTATTGATTTCCTGTGCTTCGAAAAAATTTTTGGCGGCAACAAAATTGCGGATGTCTTCCTTCCACTTATCAGACAATAACATATAATATTTTGATATAAATTTAAGAGGTCGACCAGCCATCGTTTGTTCGATCTTACGTGGAATCACCCCCCTACAGGCAAGCGCCTCTCCTGTTTTAATTTCAACCTGTCCCTTGTAATCTGCGCTGTTTAACATCATGAATACATAAGCAGAATCCTTATAAATATATAGCATCTAAAACTATAAATAAATGCGCCTTTAAAAAATTTGCAGTGGCTTAGCTCGGCTATTCCAGGTCGGCTATATACGTAGCGTTAGCAAATGTTCAGCTGATTATTCTTAGCTTTCCAGATTGTCTAGGGTTATTAGCCTTCTTCTGTTTATTCTTCGTACGCTGAACCGCTAATTGCCAGGCAACTACTTCGGGATCCGATGAGATAAGCTTCTCGGCTCTTCTGCGCCGTTGAGCAGCATTTGCGCTCTCCTTCTCCATGGCGTTAATCACCTGCAAACGCCAGTCAGAGGCGCTATCAAGCGGCTCCAGCGCAGTGTCAGACGGCGACTGCACAACGATGGCGAAGAGCTGCGCGCGCTTGTTCCACTGTGTCTACAACGTCACTCCTCTCGAATGCGGCGCAGACCAGCAGCGGCGAGCCGCGCGCACCTGTGTTGGAGAGCGCGTGAAAGGTCGGCTCCGGTGACCCAGCTGTGTGCAATCACTGATCCTCGCGCATGCGCAGCACGGCTCATAACGCTCTGCGCGAAATCGGCTCCGGCTAGGCAAGTGGAGCTAACGCTACAAGATTTTCTTTAGACGTCCTGGAGTGTACTTACAACGAGGAACTTTTTGAATTTTATCCCAGTGTATTGCAATTTCATCTCATATTTGTATTTTCAACACTATTTTGAGTATCCGTTTTTGCACGTCGTTGCAGTTCCATCAACCTGAGTGCCCTGCGCTTGTGTGCGTAAATGAAGAGAAAATACAATCTATTGTTAGTATTCACTACTCTGTCGGAGAGTGGTAAGTGACGGCAGATGATTTCGGTAACCATGCACTCTACTACCGCTGAGCTGTATTCAGGTGTGAGTTATGTTTAGAACATGAAGTGCTGTACAAATCTCTTTCCGCAAAAACGTTTCGAATGTGTCAAGCATATGCGGAGTTTTAGGGATCTGTACCATGTTCCGAGCGCTTTCTGTCTTCTTTCGTCCCAACGAGCACACCGGAAGCTACACTGGGAGCGATGACAAGAAGTAGCAAGCTATGTTAGCGCGGGTCATGAGCTGGAGGAATTTGGGTTATGTGTTCAGAGGAGCCTTTTCTGCCTATCATGTTTGAAAAGTGTTGCAGGGCACCACTCAATGCGAAGCATTTTTTTACCAACCGAAATCGCAATGATCTATCTATCTATCTATCTATCTATCTATCTATCTATCTATCTATCTATCTATCTATCTATCTATCTATCTATCTATCTATCTATCTATCTATCTATCTATCTATCTATCTATCTATCTATCTATCTATCTATCTATCTATCTATCTATTAGGCACTCACATTCTGCTGTTTTCATCATTTTGTTGACTCTATGCCAAAACAATGCATGTCATGACATGAGTATACCACGACATAAATAATAGATCATGACACGCGTGCCTTATGTAATAGGTCATCACATACATGACAAGCAGCTGTCTTCATAACATGCTGGCCTTTTCATTGACTTGCTACATGCCACGCCACTGAGTCCTGCTTAAGCCTAATGGTCTTCCCTTACATCCGCAGAATTTTCATGGGTTGGGTAGGAGTGCCTACATACAGAAGAGGTGCAATACTACATGATGTGCAAGGTGGTCACTGTACGCAGCAGTCCTTACACTGACAGTGCTGAGCAGATCAGGGTTGCTCAGAAGTCAGCAACAAACCGTTTGTTTACAGCAAAGTGTAAAAATTGAAAGCACTTTATTATAAAAATTGCAAAGTCTTTTCGGCGAAAGCCTGTGGCCACTCGACTGACTATGCCATGGTATCAGGGGAATCCACATTCGTGGGGCGCTTCTCCGAACCCCTTGCCGTGGAATCATCCCCGGACCACTTGGGAGCCGTCCGACTAACTCGACTGCTGCAACGAGACGTCTGATGAAGGAGGGTTGCCGCACGCGCCGCTGTGCCATCACGTGATTGCTGAGAGTGTGTGAGGGGCACGAACGGACGCCACCGACGGACGCCGCCGCTGCACACCGCCGCCGCGCTGCGCGACAGCTCAGCAACGCGCGTTCGAAGGAGCAACGCATTGTGCGTTGACGGGTGGACGCCGCTGTGCCATCACGTGAACACTGAGAGAGTTCAAGGGCATTCCGCAACAGGCACCGTGCAAGGGCACGGACGGACGTCGGATGGACACCGCGAGTGTGAGACAATAAAGGCTTTCGCCTTAAAATGCTTTGAAGTAGTATTTACTCTTTTGTGAGAGAGTCCACGTGATGGGCGAAATTCCAGTACCGTTAGAGCCGCTTAATTAAACGGTATACTTAATCCTTATCCTGTTGTACCGCGATAGTTTCACAAGACAATCATGCGGTTTCCCGCTAACAGCACCGTTGATATATGTCTAAAACGCGATGCCGTTAACAGATGAATAAACTTTCCAGCAAAGCATTGTTTCTTTTAGCAAAGTGCCTTACTAGGTCCCCTGAAAGTAAAATTTTCTTCCTTTCGTCTCACTCAGCACTGCGGACTACAACGAGAAGCGGATCTCCCTCGCATTGAGTCACAGTGAGCCTCTTCGATTTTCCCTGTTCGGGCAGCCCGACGGCAGCCCGAGGACTCCTTTCTGACAGGAAATGACGTCAGTCATGCGTCACTGTCACGAGGGGCAAAATTCTCGGGCAAGCGTGGGGCAGCGCGAGGCTGCCGCCACAGCATCACAATCATAGTCACGCTAGCGCACCCGCGTTCGCTCTTTGTCGTCTGCTACATGGTCGGCCTGTAGACATGGCGGCTTCGGCACACGAGTTCGTTGAGCTGCTAAGAGCAGTCGCAGAACTGCTACACGCCTACGACGCGATTGGAGCGGCAAGTGATGATGTGGAGCATCACCCCATCCGCCTAATGTTGGCCCGGCTAATGAGGCAGTTTCGGCCCCGTGTTCCGTTTTACGTCGATTGGGTTGGCCAGCTTATGTAGACCTGGGAAATGTTTCGACTGTCCAGAAGAACTTCTTAGGCTCTTGTGGAAGAATTTAAGAGGCCCACATTTATCTGCAGGGCTCGCGTCGGACGTACGGACAAAGCTGTCAGCTGACAAGAAGATCGTGCTGATAGGACTGAGCTATCTCGGCACGCAAACTAGAATGCATGCTATTGCGGACAAATTGAAAGTGAATGAGTCGAGTTTGTACGGCGCAATTCGGCGTGTTCTTGACTTTCTAACTGCTATCAGTGCGAGAGAGATCAAGTGACCAGACAGCAACGACATCGCACGAAACAAGAATGCATTTCGTGCTACAAGTGGTGGAAGCCGGCCTTCCGGACGTCCCGTTGACGGCTGTGACAGTCCAGAGACCGAAAGACGCTTCGGCGCTGCGCGAGGGCACGAATTCAAAGTAAACAACACGAAAATTACTCGCACGACAGTGAATTGTCATACTTTCAGTCCCATACACGGGATTACCATCGTGCAGCACAACGAAACCGTTCTTCAAAAGAAGGGGCACTTCTCTCTGCACCTCGTTTAAAATAATCTTTCGTGGCGCTAAGAGAGACGTCATGCTATACGTGGTAATGCCACAACTGAAATGCACGTCTAACTACCGTGAAAGCTGTGAATCGAAAAAGACCGTCAAGACGAGCGCCAAACTTCTGTTCCAAGAATGGACGAGCAGACGAAGCGACGAAAAAAAAATTGGCCGCGTATCTGCGTGCTTCGGTGCAAATGTCGTCTAAAGATGATAGAAGAGGCGCTGCGTGAGATATGGACGCCATCTGGCAATACGTCGGGAAACATGAGTGCTGTGTTGCTGGCTGGTAGTCCCGGCGCAGCGGCAGGCGAAGACCGGCGGTGACCAACGCGACCGGTGGGGACGCCGGCCAGCCCGAACACGCTGTTTGGCGCGATGCGCCGAAGGAGAAGAAACGTCCGCACTCAACGAGTACTCTCCACAAACTCTCTTACTTACACGTCGCCTGGGTAAAACAGGAATGCCAGAGCGGCGCCCCCTGTAATCCGTACAATGCAATACTAAACCGAAACCGAAACACAACATGAGCTTGTGCAGAGGGCACGGAGGAAGACAAGTTTCAGCGCAGTCGCATTTTCAGCGCACCTTAAGAAACTAGGGTTGTAACATTATAGGGCGAGTAGGGCCAGAAGGACCGTCACGACGACAACCTGCCTCCTCAGTGGTATTCGCCTGGAACGTTGGTGTGGCTTCGCGTTCCCTCCTCCGCTCCTGGCCTTTCCAAAAATCTACTGCCTAAGTACGAAGGCCCCTACCACGTCCTACGTCAAGCATCCCCAGTTAACTATATGATTGAGCCTGTTCAATGATCTACGGACCGCCGTCGTCGCGGCCCCGAGACTGTTCACGTCGATCGACTGAAGCCGCATTATGACCCACCAGTTGTACCTGTTTCTTAGGTCGCCAGGATGGCTCCTTTTCCGCGGGGGAGTGATTTGTAACATGGTAGGGCGCACACAAGAACGCCCGCGAAAGAAGAAGACGAAGACGGTTGTTGTTGGCGCTCGCGCTTGCTCGGCTGGACCGTTGATCGCTTCAGCTGTGGCAATCCTTTAATAAACGCGTTACTGTCTCAACGTTAAACGCATACCATCAAGGTCTTTAAAATTGCGTATCTATGTATTTTCTATTAAAGGAACACACCACCTAATACTTACCTAATGATGTTACGCCTCAGATATGCGTAATATTTACTTTTTGATCGACAACGTTCACAAGTATGAACAGCAGTACCAGTTCAAGATGGGTGGGCGGTAAGCAAGTGGTTCAACCTTGGCAGGTTGGCTGAATCGGGTGACGTGCCGACAAACAGAAAGACAGACAGACAGACAGAAAGACAGACCAAAATTTCTGCTTTTAAGTTCCCCAAGAAAGACTATCTTCTTTAAAAACGGGCATATTCTCCACTCTTGTTTACGTACGAACAGCGGAGCATAAGGCACATCTCTTTCTCCGGTTCTAAAACCTCGGCGGCTGCGCGGCGCCGTGGCGATCCGAAACCTATGGAACGGAACTCAACACGCTTTGCAGCGTGATACCGTTGGCGAACACGGGCCCGGTCACCGTTCCCGGGTTGCCAGCAGGGTATCTCAAAAAAAAAAAAAATACGCAGCTTGCACTAGTGGCGGGATACTGGAGCCATCAACGGAGCTAGTGTTCAACCAGAGCTAACTTTTGCTAGTGTTGCCAAGCTTTTCTTGAGAGGCTAAGTTATTGCTGGGTGATTCCACGTAAGATGGAACAATCGATGGCTGGTCGACCTCTCAAATTTATTTCAAAATTTTATATATTATTGCCTGATGAGTGGGAAGAAGAGATCCGCAATTTGTTTTGCCGCCAAATTTTTTTTTTCAAACCACAGCAAATCAATAATGACGAAGAGGTGGAGTGGAGCGCTCATCCGCTCTGCTGTCTTGGCTCACTTTCGTTATGAATTGCACAAAATATATTAAAGTTAGGTATCTGAAATTTATTTACCTAAATATATGCATGTTTTTGCTTCTGCTCAGGTATTTTTAGTTTTTATGTGTAGTGTAGATGTTTTTATAAAAAACCTCAAAAATGGCCCAATCGGCAAAATTTTCTTTACTTTGATGGTCTTTATTTCAAAAAAGCCTTGTAGCAGAGGTACAAAAATTCCTCATTACGTTCCTCGCATGCGTATCTACCAAACTGCATAATCTTGTATTTATATAGCTTTTCAGTAAAGAGATATGAACGGGCTAAGTTCAAGAAAACACCGAACAATGAAAACTTCTGACGACAAAAAAAAAACCCATTTTTTTAAATTTCTTAAACTTTGTCCACTTATTCTCCTCCACATCACCTTTCACAATCATTAAAAACATGTTGCATAATGTCGTTGCACTAATAGTTACGGCCCCTCTAATGAGACCCTTAGGCAAGGATGGGCAATTCCGACTTCTTGCCCAGCAAGTGTATAAAATGCAGGCAGGACTGAATTGCTTTTTATTAAAAGGCCAGCAGGGTATCTAAAATGTGTCGCCGGCACTGAAGACGTTAATTTTGAAAATATTTGGTCACTGCAGCGGTCACGAGCGCGGGGCTACCGATCAGGCGCGCGCGCACCCGAGATGCTCGTTGTAAGAGACGGCGCAGTGAGAGCTCGTTTTCGCGTCCTCAGACCGATTGAGTTCGAAACAGCAACACCTCTCGGGTGACTTGAACGCATGTGCACTGGAGCTTCGCTAATCTATCCGCCCTCTGTTCGCATCTCAGCTAGGCGCTGATAGCACGGCGGAGATAACACGGCGGAAAATTCAATAAGGGAGTTATGAGCGCTCGCTTCACGCCCGCTGCTGCCAGAGAAACTGCGCTGCGCCAGTTGCGATCAGTGGAAAGCATGAAAGTGGCGCTCCAGTGGCAAAGCAAAATATGGATTGTCAAAGGAAAGAAAAGCAAAACTATCGGTAACCGGATGCGCTTGTCTATATTAGGTGTCGGCAGCAGACGGCGTGAACTGGCCGTGCGTTCGGTGCGCTGTTCACACTTCATTCGGCGCGGATAGTTCTTGTGCTTTGCTCTTACTCTACTCCTCCTGTGTGTGTCATGACGAGAAAGTATAGCTCTGAATGAGTGTATTGTGGAGATTATCTTTCGAAGCACAAGAAGCTTAAAGGAGTACTGACACGAATTTAAAAAAAAAATCGGATTGTTGCTCTAAATAAAAATACTGGTGTCGAGAAACCTAAAACAACTATTGTGGTGCCTGGGAATGCATCCTATATAATTTAATTAGCGCCACCTTAAAAAGACACTTTCGGTTTCGATATCGAGGGGGTGGCTTCTCAGTGTCGTTTCATAGCAGTGTCACGTCACGGAGATACAGAAATTCGCGACGTGCTAGCGGGAAATCCGTCATCTGCTCGTGGTGCAATAGACAACGATGAGTGAATTGTCGTCCAGTGACCCTGACAGTGATTTATACGATTTAGTCTGCATGCAGGTAGATAAGCATGCGTTGGGTAGATAAGCATGCGAAGAACGTAATGCAGAATTTTTGTCGCTCTGCTGCAAGGATTTTTTGAGATAAAGACCTTCAAAGTAAAGAAAATTTTGCCGATTGGGCCATTTTTGAGGTTTTTTATAAAAACATCTACACTACACATAAAAACTAAATATACCTGAGGAGAAGCAAAAACATGCATATATTTAGGTAAATAAATGTCAGCTACCGAACTTTAATATATTTTGTGCAATTCATAACGAAATTTGGCCAAAACAGCAGAGCGGATCAGCGCTCCACTCCACCTCTTCGTCATTATTGATTTGCTGTGGTTTGAAAAAAAATTTGGCGGCAAAACAAATTGCGGATCTCTTCTTCCCACTCATCAGGCAATAATATATAAAATTTTGAAATAAATTTGAGAGGTCGACCAGCCATCGTTTGTTCGATCTTACGTGGAATCACCCTGCTAATACTACTAACTATGTCCAGACATGGCTAGACTTGGCAATATATGTCCCGTGATTACCTTATACGCGATGTCGCGCTTTTCAGTCGCGTGAGGAAATTATCCGTAATTTTTAGTCACCTTACTCGATGTTGAGTGATGCTACGTCATTTTTAGTCGCGCGAGTAGTTCATGTTCTTACATGATTCTAGTCGCATGGCTAGTTACGTGATGTTACGTGATTTTAGCCACGTGACTAGACGTTACGTGACTGTTGTCACGTGGCCGTTATTACGTGATGCTTCGAACTAGTGGTGCAAAGCCTCAAGAGAGGGCGCAGCTGGGCGGCCTTATTTGTTTCTCTTCAACTGTCTATTTCTTTCTTCCTATCGTTGCTGCTTTTTCTTTCATCTCTGTTTATTCTATGTCTGTTTGACCGTTTATTTCTCTCTCTATGTATTTCCTTGCCTTTCTCGCTCTTTCTCTCTTTCTCCTTCTTGCACTTTTTCCCTCTCTATTTATCGCTTCTTTTTCCTTTCTGTCTGTTTATCTCTCTTTATATCTGTCTCTATCTTACTTTCTCTTCCTCCCTTATTTCCCTTTCTTTCTCTATATTTCATTCTTTCTCTCTATGCTATGCTTTACTCTCTCCCCTCCTCTTTTCTCTCCTCTTCACCACCACTTCCCTTTCCCGCGATCTTGTTATACTGTACGACACTTGTCTATGCTATCCTCTGCTGGCGTGCCTGAATAGACGAGTGGTTAGGACGCTCGCCTTCGGATCCTGGGTACGCTGATTCGAATCCCCCCACCTCATCAGAATTTGTTTTTTCGCCATTGATTCTGTTTTCCTTTATATCTTTCTTTCTGTATCTCTCTGTTTCTTTTTCTCGTTCTTTCTCTCTCTCTCTCTCTCTGTGTACTCGTTCTCTCCTCTCAGCCATCTGGCTATTACAGTCCAGGCCCGAGAAATCGGAGCACGTGCTGGGGCAGCGAAGCGGAAGTTGAAAAGCACGAAGCGAGCGCGTACCAGCTCATGATAATAGCAAGGGCTGATATTTGGCCTCGCTGGTACGACATATCTGAAATGTTTAGCGCAGAATTATGAAGACGGGACAAGAAGGAAGAACACGTACACAGGCGCTAACATTCAACAAATGATTTATTTGAATCCGCATCACACATCTTTATACACTTGAGAAAAATCACGCATGCGCTGGTACAGTACCGTCGAGGAACACCAGTTCCATGTTAGTCAGCGATAGTGACGGGGTGCTAACACAATCTTCGCCAAGCCTATGAATAGTTGCCGACTCGATTATTGAACGAGTAGTTTCGTCAAGGTGCCTACGGACAATGACACATTTATCAAAAAGCGGAACGCAACCACACGCGCTGCAGTGTGTGGTTAACCAGCCGTCGCTGCCTTTTCTGACATTGTTGCAGTGCTCCCTGAGCCTGTCATTAAGACCCGTCTGTCCTACGTAATGCTTACCACACGATAAGGGGATCTGGGAAACGACACCTTCCATGCAGGGCACGTAACGTGCCCTGTGGTTCTTACTGCAGGCAAGCCTTTCTTGCACAACTGGGTTGCTGCTTTTGCAAAGTTTAGCCAACTTATTTGAGGCCTTGAACACGACGCCAACGTTTGCACGAGCACCCACCTTTTTTATGTTGTGGGATATCCTGTGTAGATACGGTAAAAAAGTCCATTATCCGGCACTGCTTCGATAACGCCCTAAAGAAATACTGTTCTCATCTCTTGGAGACGAGACTTCGCTGTCAGAGAACACGCCTGACGCAAGCAGGTTATACGATCACCTCGTTGTATCGGTTGCAGAATGCTTGCTCAGAAAACCACCTTCCAATCGTCAGGCCGGAATAGCAGCTAATTTTGACGGCCGAAAAACATTTGCCACTATGCCGTATCTACACAGGATATCCCACAACATAAAAAAGGTGGGTGCTCGTGCAAACGTTGGCGTCGTGTTCACGGCCTCAAATAAGTTGGCTAAACTTTGCAAAAGCAGCACCCCAGTTGCGCAAGGAAGGCTTGGCTGCAATAAGAAGCACAAGGCACGTTACGTGCCCTGTGGTATCGTGTGGTAAGCATTATGTAAGACAAACGGGGCGTTGTCTTAATGACAGGCTCAGGGAGCACTGCAACAATGTCAGGAAAGGCAGCGATGGCTGGTTAGCCACACACTGCAGCGCGTGTGGTTGCGTTTCGCTTTTTGATAAATGTTTCATTGTCCGTAGGCACCTTGACGAAACTACTCGTTTATTAATCGAGTCGGCAACTATTCATAGGCTTGGCGAAGATTGTGTTAGCACACCGTCACTATCGCTGACTAACAAGGAATTGATGTTCCTCGACAGTACTGTACCTGCGCATGCGTGATTTTTCTCAAGTGTATAAAGACGCGTGATCCGGATTCAAACAAATCATTTGTTGTAAGTTAGCGCCTGTGTACGTGTTCTCCCTTCTTGTCCCATCTTCATAATTCTGCGCTAAACACTTCAGATATCATGATAATAATTACTGCTGGCATTTCGCGGCGCAACGAAAACATTAAAATGATCTGCTCTCAAAAAGCATACCGGTGTCGGCATTGTGCAACCTGTGACCTTGTACACGATGCAAGTGGGATGATGACATTCGATAGCTCTGATGCTGAGAGTCCACTGCTAGGAGCGAGCATCGTAAGCAATGCACGAAAGGTTTTATACGCACAAGCAAGTTGTTACTGGAAGCATACAGAGCACAAAAAATGTATATATGATGTCCTCATTTCGTCTTGCGGCGCACAAATATTCCGTCAGCGGTCGCAGCCAGGAACACTGCACAACTATCACTGACCTGCAAGGCGTCCATCGTCCACAGTGGTTCCATTGTGTCATGTTGCCAGAGCATGATTTCGCTGAGCACTTCAAATCCTTCACCTGCTTCATCCACATTTGCCTAAGAAGGCAGAAGGCGAAAACCGTCTTCCCCTTTTTCTCAGTCGTTTGTATTGCACTCCCCCCCCCCCCCTCGGAAAAGTTTCTACACCGAACGCGGTTCTGCACTGCTTCCCTGATCGGAAGAACTGGACGCTTTCTCCAGCTCACGTGGTTGTGCAGCGCCTCCAGAATCAGCCTATCTTTGACTAAGCAACGATATCATTATGTGACGCCGCCAGTAGTTTGGGTGATATTTGACGTCATTACGACGTCATAGGGTGACGTCATCACACAGTGGGGGTATTTTGCATTCCACGTGTTGATGCCGACGGTAACGTTTCGCGTTCGATGAGGCATCTGAGCTTTTCCCCTCAATAAACCCGACCGAAACTCACGGAGACAGGAAGTGCTCGAGTTGCAAAGTCCACAGAGATACCTTGCTGGAGCTTCGGATGTGGAATAATGCGATAGGCGTTTCTAAACCGGACCAAAACGCTCAAATTTATAACCACATACGATACTGTTTTCTCACCGACAATATCGACGGGGAACGAAGCGTAAGAAACGCGAAATGGGATATAACCCCCTAAGCAGGTACTCGGACAAGAAATGGGTGTCGCATAGCTGCATGGGACTTAGTTCTCAGTACACGAAGTTTGATTCACGTCTCTACGAGGGCGTAATCAGTAGGGGAGCTTTACTTTACCTTCCGCCGTATACGCTTTGTGCATCGAAGGACGCAGCAAAGTCAGTTGCCTTTCTGCTTTTTTTTTTTTCGTTCAACTTGGCGAAACCAAGCGTCACTCTAATATCGATGCCGCCCAGAACGTTGCAAAACGTCTACGAACCAGACACAGCGAGCAGAAACACCAGCTCTCTTAACTCTTTCCGGCACTGTGGTCACCCCAGGTAACCACTTTTTTTTTCATTTTTTTTTCTTGAAGCACACCAACCCCTGGCGTCAGATTTTATACGGCGCGTTTCTAAAGCTTTCAGCATAGTGACAGAGATGATGGCACTTCGTTTGGGCTTCAATGTTACCGGTTACGTCTGTTTTCATCCGGCTGCCGTCATCTTCAAGGCGTGCTACGCGATGGACCCGATATATTTTTACAGAAATGATAGTATATCCGGTTCTTATTATGTTGATAGCTTAGAACAACACGTTGTATAAATAGCTAATACCAAGGAATCCAGAATTTAAGAGCTGTACCCAATCAGCACAGAGCACTGTGTCGCCGAAGTTGGAGGACACCTAGAGGGACCACCGTGCATGAAGGGTCTTAGAAGGCTGGTAATATGTTATTTTTTGTTGCTGCTTAGAGGAGTAGTTTTGCGAAATATTCTAATGAGTTTTCAAGATTGAGATGGATGTGTGGTATATACAATGTGCCCGTGCTCCTGCAGGGAAAAAAACACTGTTTTGCAGACTTCCACCGAAACTGACCGGTAGACCCTTACTGCATGGTGGTCACCTGAGGTGACCACCTCATATTTTTTAACTAAAGGTGCCAACTTTTTTTTCCTTGTGAGGAAATCATTTTCTCACAAAGAATGCACCGTTTTTTTTGCATGAAACACTGTTTCCTGCCAAAAATGCAGTTCCGTGCATGAAAGAGTTAAATAGGCTCGACGTTTCAGCAATCCCGACAGAGCTTCCGACGGCAGCCACTCGGCGGCATCCCGGTACGTGATACTTGCGAATGGAGTACTAAATACACAATCATAGGCGTGCGCAAGGGTTCCCCAATAGAGGGGGGATAGGAATTGTTATCGCAGCGCCCACCCCCCCCGTTTGGTCGAGTCCAAATGACTAGAGGCTTCACAATGGAAGAAAATCTGCAGAATCGAGAGGATGTGCAGCTGAGTCTAAGAACTTTTCCCGCGCTTTATAGTGTTGAGAACTGCACTTATAATTGGGGAAGCTTCCTGTATCACTGCACGCAGAGTGCGCCATGAATGTTTTGCAAAATAGTTGCACAGAATGAGCACAGATGGTCGCTCAAGGCAGCGCGTTTTTCGAAGCAATGCGGCGGAAACGCAAGTACATGTGCAGGCAGCGTCAAACAGACCTTCCTTTTGATCTCCATTTATTACATGCAACATGCGTACATGCAACAAGGTGCAGTTAAGGGTTTATATTGGGGAAACGATCCACAGTACTGTGTACTCGACTATGAGAAAGCTCTACACAGCTGTCTCAATAGCTTCCAGTCGGGCCTACACAAAGGAAAGGAATGCGTCCACGCACCATCTTTGGAGCCAATTCTACCAGTCCGCGTGGACGTCTATCTACTGCTTGAAAGGATAATTTGTTTCCCGGCTATGCGATCTGCTTTAGGGGCGAGGAGGAATAAACATTTTATTCAAATGGCAAACTAAGGTTCCCGTGGTTGGAGACCCTATTCCAGGGCCCCACTGGCCCGAGCGGCTCGCTTGGCCTGGTCCAAGGTTGCCTGCTGGCTTCCCAAGTCCTGCCGGGTGAGTCGCACCTCCCACGACCTATCGAATTCGTTGCGTGTGATGAGGGGCGAGTTGCCCTCTGCTGGTCTTTGTCGGCAATTCCAAGTGATGTGAATGAGTGTTGGTGTGTCGCCACACCAAGGGCAGCGGTCAGCGTATTGGGACGGCCGCATTTTACTGAGTGTGTGTATGTTCGGATATGTGTTTGTCTGTAGGCGTCTCCAGTCCCTGGATTGCCAGCTTGTGAGTTTAGGGTGGGGTGGCGCCATTGTCTGCCGCGCCCGTCTTTGGCTCTCGAGGATATCTCGCGGCAGCGTAGGTATGAAGTAATCCGCCCGGGTCGGCATGTCCGCGGCTCGGAAAGTTAATGCTCGAGCCAAGCGGTCCGCCCGTTCGTTTCCACCTACACCTTCGTGAGCGGGGCACCATGTGATGCCGTGGTCTTCTGGGAGGTTGGATCCTAGTATGCGTAGGACGCTCTGGGGAAGGACGCCTCTGAGAAACAGTCGACAAGCCTCTTGTGAATCTGTGATAACGTGCGCAGATTGTCCGTTGCCCTCTGCTGCCCGGATGGCTAGTGCTATGGCCGCCGCTTAGCTCCTTAAGGCGGCACCCGTTCGTCCCTCGTAGTCGTCGTCGTCGTAGTAGTAGTAGTAGTCGTAGTCCGTAACAAGTCTTACGCTTTGACCTCCAAGGTGGTGCCGGTGAGAGATTTTTCCTGTGCGTTGTTGAACAATAAAAAATTCGCAGCGTGCGCATTAACTAAAAGCCGAATTCTTCTGTCTCTCATTCCCCATTAGCAGCCATTGGCATGTTCCAGTAGGAAACGTTAGTAGAAGTAGAAGTGTAAGTGTTAGCTAAAAGCCCACTTCTTCTGTGTCTCATTCCGATTAGCAGCCATTGTTTACCTCCAAGGTAGTGCCTGGTGAGATTTCTCCTGTGCGTGATTAAACAATAAAAATTTTGTTCGAAACGCCGTTGATTGATGAAATAAACCAACGAAAGGCGCCAGATGTTTTCTAAAAGCAAAACGAAAGAACGCCAGATGTTTCTAAAGCAAAACAAAAAGACGCCAGCTGCTTAACGAAAGACGCCAGATGTTTTCTAAAGCAATGGTTTTCTAAACAATGAAAATTCACAGCGTACATGTAAAATTAAAGTGAGCTCCAAGTCGTCATAACTCATCTAACCTTTAGCATCAACGCGCCCGATCTCACGTCGGTGATGAAGTACTGGGCAGAATTCACGGAAGATTCACGCTTTACCGATGAACCTCCGCAGCTTCGCCCACTCATCATCATTCACTCCGTGGATATGCTGTGATTTTTTTAACTTTCTGTTTGTTGAAACATTCAAACAAGAGTAAATTGCTCATGCGATGAGAGTACACTAAGCTTTACCGTTTAGTCTTTTAATGTGGTCTACTAATATTCTATAGAAGACAGCGAACAAATTGCGAACTACAGTTCTAGATCGTGCGCTCCCACGTAAATGCAAGATGAACATTTTTTTTTCAATCTGGCTCAGCGGTTTTAAAAGCGTAAAACTTCAATGTCGACTCAACGACAAAACTATGGATCCGTTCGGCTGCCATGTAAGGCGAATCGCTAAAAAATAAATATATAATAGAAAATGAATTTTCAAGCGAAGCTTCTACTGC
Organism: Rhipicephalus sanguineus; assembly: GCF_013339695.2. NCBI lineage: Eukaryota > Metazoa > Arthropoda > Arachnida > Ixodida > Ixodidae > Rhipicephalus > Rhipicephalus sanguineus. The sequence goes on from NC_051182.1 coordinate 54,124,131, forward strand.
CTCACAAATATCGTTGACCTTGTAGGTGCGATTGCAGAAAAGAAAGCGCATGACTGTACGAGAAGTATACTCTGGAAAAACGCGTGTGTCTGCTAGTGCGCTTAATTTCACTGTAATTTTTAATCTTTGTATCGACACGTGCGAAAGCTCGTAATTTCTTAGCATGTATATTGTCGAGCGTTAGGGACTTGTAAGGAACAGCGAAGCGCGGCCCATACAATGCTAACGCCTACGGTTTTATTGCGGAAATATCATAACCCAAATCACACGTTTGATTTCCTTGCAGTGTTCGACAGCGGCGCCAAGATGGGCGCTGAAAACACTCCCAGGTTTAAATGCAGAGATAGCAATAAATGTTGAGATTTTAAGTCCCGAAACGAAGATATGGTTTTAAGGGGCGCCGCAGTGGTGGGCTCTGGAAAATATGAGCATCTGGTGTTCTGTAACGTGCACCTAAACCTACGTACACAGGCCGCTAGCATCTCGGCTTCATCGAATAGCGGCCGCCGCAGCCGGGATTTGATTTCCGACCATCGGGTCCCCAGTCTGGCGCCATAACCACTAAACACTGTGGCGGGATAAATGCACTCACATATCCAATAAACTGGACCGGAGGAAGACCGCCGTTGTACCTCAATTGGTAGAGCATCGGACGCGTTATCCAAGATTCGAAGATTCGGTCCCTGCCGGCGGCAAGATGCTTTTCCGTCTACTGTTATTTTCTGACATTGATACCGCGATCACGATAAAAAACGTACCCCATACTTTTCTTGGTTTCATTGTAAGTTTGTTTTTACTTGGGTTGTGTCTAATTAAGAAAAACCAGCCATTAAGTGGCCCTTATTACGTTTGATTATAAAACTCCTCAATAGCTCAGAATTAAAACGATTGGTGCCTCAGTGAGGCATCAATTGTATTGTCAGCAAAATATTTTTTACGCGTAGTGCAAATAATTCTTTCGCTAAACTGGCCTTGTTGTTCGAAAACTCTGAAAATAAAGTCCGAAATAAATATAAGCGATACGATTTCCCCAGTAAGCAAACCAAAACGTGTCTGTGCAGAGGGGAATTCTTTCTCCTGTATTTATTTGAAGATGATCTATACTTTGCCAGCCTTGATAAATAAATCAATTTAAGAAAGTGTCGATGAAATGAAGGAATGATAAATGAAACAAACGCAGAAGCTCTGTTGATTAGAGACACTGGATTAAGCTAACAACACATATACTATACAAACTCTTCTCGTCAATACAAGCAACTATAGACGGTTTCAAGGTTGCGATAGCAGGAGCACGTGCTGTACCCCAAGAAACTTCCGGTCACCTCATTTATTATTCTGCAACACGGAAGCGTAAAGCATTTTTTTAATTTTGTCAGAGTAAGGGAAAACTCTTTTTCCGCTTTGACATAAAAGAAAGGCGTTTATAGTTAAGGACCAACTTTTTTAGTGTTGTATGTAGCTTAGAAGAATATTTAATTCAAATATTTTGCTAGACACAGGGAGAAAAGTGTGGAAACTCTACGGGCTATACGCCAAGGCTTTTGTTCCCCGCCAATTCTGCTAGCCTACGCCAGCGCACGAAACCGGAAGCGATCCAGGGTCAGTGTTAGTAAACAGCGTCTTTAGTTTTGAAGCTTGTCAGCAACAGCAGGGTGCTCGTTACATACTTGCGCCTGCGATCGCATGCATCGTTCTTCACTGAAAAACAGCGAAGCGCGAAGCTCGTATGATGTCCTGTCCTCTCCCACTCCCGCTCCCTCTCCTTCTACTCCAAAAAAAAAAAGAAGCGAGCAGGTTGCAGAACATCCGGACTAAATGATCATTGAGAGTTTTCCCGATGCTTAGGTAAGCTGGGAAAGGCACCGCCATCATGTTTACCTTACAAAGGGTGCCACTGCGACAGGTGTATAAGCGGTACAACTACATCAAAGCTAAGCTGATGTGAGCACACGTCATTACCTTGAGAACCCGAATCATGATACTTGCTTTCTTTTTTAACATGAAAGTGTTTTATGCCGGGGTCCACGAAGACTTCAGTGATAGTATTTCTGTCACTGAAATAACCTCGACAAAATATATGCAATCAGACAGCAAAGAAAAAAAGGTGCCGTTAACGGGCATCGAACCCACGATCGCTCGGGCCGCAATAACACATGCCTGGCACGCCATCCACTGCGCCACGGTCACAGACTCTGGATGCTTTACAGACGCGCCTTTTATATCTACCACCATAGGCGTGCGCAGGGTTCCCCATTAGGAGGGGGGACAAAGGTTCGTCGCAGCGCACCCCCCCCCCCCCACCCTACAAAGTCAATGTATCGGGCAGATTTTGCGCACCCCCCCCTCTTAGGTGACTAGAAGGGTCAATGTACGGAGCATATTTTGCGCCCCCCTCTTAGGTGATTAGTGGGGGCGGCCGCCCCCCTGCCCCCCCCCCCTGTACGCACGCCTACGCCTACCACTCTCCCAATCGGCGGGGTGGTGTTGCCCTCTGGATGCGGTAGGTAATGTAATTCGTCATTACTGTTGCCTCCGCGACCAGCACCTGCAACGCGTTACACGTCCGTCCCATTCGGCTCGTTTTCAATAGAATATCAATTTTCTCAATGCCTTAACATACCGCGAGGTGGCGACCTTTGCCCTAGCGTCAATACACAATATCAATATACAGTAAACATGCAGTTACTTCTGTAAGGGCATGCTTTACTTACGTGTTATTCCGATTCCTATGACGGAGGAATCAACCATGTTTTTTTTTTTCTTTTTTTACTGCCTTGCTTCTTTCGTTTACTTCTTCGGCGTCACATTATCCAGGCGACAGTCTAACGGAGCCAGCTCCGCTCAGGTAAACACCTATCTTGAACGTCTGACAAATGCGCCCGCTTCATTTCAAGCTGTGTCGCCTTCGACTTAAAGTGTGTGTCGACGCTGAAGTATCTAAACACTCCAAAGAGGCGGTAGCTTTTGCCTTCTCAGGTTGTCAAAAGCTCTTCATGGAGACGGAGAACGATACCACGTCATAAACCACAAAGGGGACGTTGAGCGCCGTCGGCTCGTGGGCCATATCCGATCTTTCCACAAGACAGTCCGAGTATTAAGGCGAACGATTTAGATGCCTCATCAAGCGCGTAAATTGACCGTCGACGGCTTCAACAGGAGTGATGCAAAAAATCATCACGTGATGACGTGCGTAAGATACATCACGACGACATCACAGATAGACAACGTACACTTATGACCTCATTAGGACGTCACTGCGACGTCACCACGACATCACGGTGACGTAACTTAGAAATGATATATTATGACGTGACGACACATGATGATGTCACAACGTAACATCATCGCTTGGTCAAGCTTGGGGCGATCACGGAGGCAGTGCAAAAGCGGGTGAGGTGCCGAAAGCTTGCCTTGCCTCCGATCCTTGCGACAGCGTAGTGCCAAGCCATGTTAGGTGCAGCGGGCCTTCGGAGATGTGCGAGGGAGAAGTCATACATTGCATTAGAGGAAAAAGAAGAAGATTACTTTTCGCCTTCCAGTCGCCATAGGTGAATACATAAGGGTCACTAAGTTTTTTTAGATGCGAAGCAGCTTTTGCTCGGGGCTGTGACTGGTGGTGGCGTTCGCGCTCCACTACGCATGCGCCTACTCGCGCTGCAGCCGCGGTGCAGCGCGCGCTCGCGCCAAGGAGAAGTCTTCCTCCTCTTGTTCTTCAACCACCTTTATGATGATACGTGTAGAGCATTTAGGGCCTGGGCTGCAGTATGCTGTTCTAGCTAGGCGTTACGCATAAAAAAAAACATGTGTGCTGGCACGCGCTAGCGCGCTCGGGCCTGTGTAAGGGGCTTGGTAAGACGCTGTGGCCTCTACCCCATACACTTTCTCAGCAATCATGTGATGGCGTCGGGGAACGAGATTCTGCAGTCGCGCGATGAACCAATGCGTTGTATCCTAGTCAGAACGCGCTGGCACGTGCTAGCGCGTTCGAGCCTGTGTAAGGGGCTACGTAAGACGCTGTAGCCTCTCCCCCTTACACGCTCTCAGCAATCACGTGATGGCGTCGGGGAACGAGATTCTGCAGACGCGCGATGAACCCGCGTGGCGTACTCCAACAAGAGTTAGAGGCGAGTAACAGCAACAACTACCGTGAATTCATGGTGTGCTCCACTTACAAGGACGCGTTAACATCGGACAAGGTGCCCGTGATGAACGGAACCTTAAGTCGACCCATGCGCTGCTTCGCATCCCCACATGGTTCCCTTTAGTTGGAGATGGTGCGATTTTTTTTCGGTTCGAGTGCAGGGAAGCACTCAAACGGCTTTCCCCCATACATCGACAGACTCACCTGCCCGTCAAGCTTCAGACATAGCGTTCGACAAGTCAAGTGGAATTATTCTTAATATGATACGCTGTTCTGTAATATAGCATATTGTGTATTTCTCGTCCCCATTTTGCTGTGGAAAACGCGCGTAAGAAATTTCTCTTTATAGATAGAATAGAATGGAATAGAATAGATGTTTATTTGATGGGCAATACAGATCATGAGGAGTGAGAGAAAAAGCTGCTTTTAGGCAGGTTAACAAAGCTCTTACCCCGTGTATCTTGGACTTCGGTCAGCATGGAAATGCGATTTTTTTATTACCACAACTCCTGCTTGCGTCTTTCCCGCTCGTGAACTGTTGTATTGTATTGCGTTTAAACACCTGGTGTTCCACAAGGTGTCATAATTTGTTTCAGTTTTCACTATATTTGGTATTTTACGTTCCGCTCTCTGAGCGAAATGAAGCAGACGGTGCCAACATATAGGGGCCAACATCTGCTATACATCATGTCAATTAAAACAAATCAATTAGTATAACTCGGTGAAAACCGTCGGACAGCGAAGCTGTAACCGCACGAGTTCGTGATCGATCATCATCATCACCATCACGTTTTTAAAGTATTACTTTATTTTCCCCCCATCTCGTCACGTGACCTGCGTTACACCTGCTACTACTACCATGACGACGGTACAGAAAGGACTAAGAGAGCTTCGTTTGGAAACGAATGAATGAACGAATGTATGGAGATTGGAGGCAGCTACCTTGCAAAAGGAAGTGGGAAAGTGGGCTGTGGCCACCCGCTCTCAAACAGTCATCCGCCCCCGTGATCTGTCCTTTCCTCCTCGCCTGCAAGGGCCGGCAGCGCGGGCGAGTCGTGACCCCAGTGGGGTGGCTCACATCCCGTCTTTCACAAAGATCCATCGATCTATATCCAGCCTGGACCACGCGACCACAGTCCACACAGCGACAGGCTTATTTCGACCAACTAGCGTGTGCAGAGGATGGCTACGACGTCACTCCGCGAGAAGATCACTCTGCCGGATTTGAACCTGCCACCTACCGGCTAGAGAACGCTGCGGTTCTTGACGACTCGCTCACTGGTCGGGTGATAGCATAAATGTAATAGTGAAATATATACGTACTGAATGCGTACGGAAGGCCACGACATCTTCAACGATCGGACCTAGCCGGCGTGCACATTTTGGCTGCTTTGGATCCGTCCCAACGATAATAATAACGATGACCTCAGTTTTACTAACCAAAGCCACGATATGCATGATTATGAGGCACGCCGTGCCTCGTAAGCGGGAATCGGGAATTTTGATCAATTGACATTCGTTAATGTGCACTGACATCGCACAGTACACGGTCACCCATCATTTCGCGTCCATCGAAATGTGACCTGCGCGGCCAGAATCAAACCCGCGACCTTCGGGTCTGCAGGCGAGCACCGTCGCCACACCTTTGCGGTGGACCTGCGCCACCAAAAAAGCAGCGCAAGCAAATAAAGAAATCAGCGATAATTTGGAATTATGTTTCTTAATGCAACCAGGAGCGGCGAAACATATAATAGGTGTTGAATTTGTAATGTTCGTGTTTTCGTTTTATTGATTTTTTGTGTATTGTTTCTCATTCTCTGTTACGTTTTACGGGTTATTTACATGTTTTCTTTGTTAATTGATAATTTCTCATTGCTAAGTTGCTGCGCTTTCAGAGACGGACGCCTTGAGCACGTTTTTGCTTTTGCCTATTGAACCTTTGAGCCCGGTTGTGTATAGCAGGCGAGAGCTCTAGTTTGCATTCATGAACGACAACTAATTGTAGACGTACGAAGCCGTTAACTGACCAAACAATAGACACCGTTAGTGCATGTTCACACGACTCAACAGGTAGACCTTTCAAAAGCTGTAGAAATGTGTTTTCGTAGACTAGAGAACACGTAACAAGAGCACTATGGCGCGAATGGTTAAATGCAAGAGCTACCCTCCGTATACATTTATGCGTAGCATAATCGTTCAGTAGTTCGAGAGCTCCATTAATGCGCTATGGAAGACAGTCGTAGAGAGACAGAGGGATAAAATAAACGCATGGAGGTTAGCCAGGGCTGAGCCCGCTAGGATACCATGTACTGGGGAAGGGGGAAGGAAGATAGAGAATATCAGAGAAGAGTCATTTTTTTCGGTAGCTTTTTCGGTAGCTTTTTCGGAAACTTTTAAAAAAATGTTACCGCCAAGATAGCTATGTTTTTATTTTAATCTACACAATCGAGATGATGCGTACAAGAGTGTAAGAAATTTTCCCGTGCTTCATCGTATTCAAAATGCAATTTTAATTGGCAAGACTAACCTGTATCACTGCACGCAACCGGCGCCATGGATGTTTTGGAAATATCAGCACAGAATGAGCAAAGATGGTCGCTCAAGGCGGCGTGTTTTACAAAGCAATGTTCCGGAAATTGAAGTACATGTGCAGGCAGCTACAAACGGACCTTTTCTTCATCTCCATTTATTAGAATGCTGCGTACATACAACAAGGCGCAGTAAAGGGTCTAATCGCCTTGAGAGCGAACAGAGTCGGCACCTAGCGGCGAGCGGACGAAACCCCGTAGTGTGGATGGCTCCTTGCGTCGTCTGCTAGCCACACCGCGTTCGCATGTGTGCGATTGTCATGTAGGCCCTGAGAGGGCAGCTGCTTCCGTAGTGTGAGCCCAGCATCAAATGATTGTACGTATGCCTACACTAACTACACAAGCACTTCGCCTTCCGAAGCTTGTATGCAGTCTCACAACTCGGTGCATGCACCTGTCCATATGGCGTTAAGTGTAATAATTGTACCGTCAATTCGCCAAAATCATTTCAATGTGGGAGCCACATTGTCGTTCAAGTACATCACATCGTGCATTTAACGTCGTCCTAAGCGAAAGAAGTACGAAATATCGAAGTGTGAATGCACAATTTTAGCGACACCATCTCGTGAAGTGTTGGCGATATAGAAATGCTTGTGATACTGCAAAGCGTGAACTAGCATCTGCGAAGGCCGGTTAGCGGTAAAAAAGACCTCAAGTCACGCATTCCTATAGTGGTGCACGTATTCATGCAAACACAAAAGTGCACAAACTTCTACTTCAAGTAATTACGCAGAAATACAGGTAGCATTTTTTGTAGCCGCTAGAGCAACAAGTAAGTAATTGGCTCAGTCGTGCAACAACATTTATATCTAGTATTGGCAAAACATGAGCTACACAATTACTAAAAAAACAGGGAAAAACGTCGAGCCCAGTGCAACCCACGATTGTAACCGAAGGGCAGCGCCGCATTGATTGGCATATTGTGCTTTTCTCACGCGTAATAGGAACGTTAGGCCGGCTTTGTTCATTAATGTTGCAATGCAGGGCGTACATAATATCAGTAAGCTGCAGCCAACGCGCTTCATTCGCCGGCAATTGGCGCAAGCCTCTCCCAGCGAAGCGCCGCTGTGTATATTTGGATGCGTGCCGCCAACCACCTATCCACACTAACGCGGCGAGGGTGCTGCCAACTATAGGTAGATCTCGCGGCCAATGGTGGGGTAACAATTCACAGCACTTTGTGCTCTACTACTAGAAACCTCTAAGCAGTTGTCTCCACAGCTACCAGTCGGGCCTACACATGTGTTTAGAAAAATTTATTCTATCACAAACGGTTAGCATCAATAACAATTGAAGATCACGTTTTCTTGCTAGACATATAGCAATGGATTACGGTTATACTGCGTCTTCGGAGCCAATTCTACCAGTCCACGTGCACGCTTACCTACTGCGTGAAAGCATCATTTGTTTCCCGGTTTTGCGATCTGATTTTGACTTTCAATTTGTTGAAATATTCAAGCAACAGAGAATTGCTCATGCGCTGAGAGTACACTAAGCTTTAATCTTTGGTCTTTTAATCTGGTCTATTAATAATCTATAAAACAGAGTGAACAAATTGCGAACTACAGTTCTAGATCGTGCGCTACCACGTAAATGCAAGGTGAACTATTCTTCGATCTGGCTGAGTGGTTGTGAACAAGAAGGTTTAAAAAAATTGTTCTGAATGCGTAAAATTTCAATGTCGACTTAACGACAAAACTATGGATCCGTTCGACTGCCACCTAAGACGAATAGCTAAAAAATAAATATGCAAGATAATGAAATTTTCAAACGAAGCTTGTACTGTCTCATAAGTATCGTTGACGTTGTAGGTGCGATTGCAGGAAAAAAAAGCGCATCACTGTACGAGAAGTATACTCTGGAAAAACGCGTGCGTCTCAGTGATCGGGCTGAATTTCACTGTAATTTTTAATATTTTTATCGACGCGCGCCTCAGCTCGTAATTTCTTAGCATGTATATCGTCGAGCGTTTGGGACTCGTAAGGAAAAGCGAAGCGCGGCACACACAATCCGCAAACTTACGCTTTTATTGCAGGTACATGATAACCCAAATGACACGCTTGATTTCCTAGCAGCGTTCGTCGGCGCAGCTATGAACGGCGCTGACTAACACTCCTAGGTTTAAATGCAGAGATAGCAATAAGGGTTAAGATGTTATGTCTCAATACGGATATATTGTTTTAAGGGACCCCGCAGTGGATGGCTCCGGAAATTTTGACCATCTGCTGTTCTGTAGCGTGCGCCTAAATCTACGTACACTGGCCGCTAACATCTCGCCTTCATCAAAATGCGGCCGCCGCGGCTGGGATTTGATCCTGCGACCAGGGGTCCCTTGCACCATAATCACTTAACACCGTGGCGGGTTAAATACACCCATATATAAACTGGACCGGAGGTCGACGGCTGCTGTGTCTCAATTGGTAGAGCATTATGTGGAAAATTGCGAAAAACGTTGAAAAAGGAAGAAACGGACGACACTTCCCTTTGTCTACGTTTTTTGCGCTGTTTTCCACATAATGCATTTAACAAGGGCGCGTGCTATACCTGACGTCGGCAGGCAAAAAAACGTTCCACACACACTGTCATGGCCACGAGCGTTGTTGGCTAACACTCACAGGGTTCAATGCACTGATATACCCTATAAAGTGTTCGGGAAGACGACCGCCGCCGTATCTCAATTGGTAGAACATCGTACGCGTAATTGAAAGGTTGCAAGTTCGGTCCTTGCAGGTGGGAAGTTCTTCTTTGGTCGACTTTGATTTCTTCACATTTCTATCATAATTATTACAAACACCCCAAACTTTCTTTGGCTTGACTGCCTGTTCGCTGTCATTAACGTTGTTCATGAAACAAGAGGTACGCGCAAATAGCGCTGCTGTCGAAACGATAGTACTGCAAGCTACCATTACAACTTGCGAGTCCAAACAAGGCATACATTTCTAGAATAGAGAGGGAATAAGCATCTTTGCTCGGTTAACACATAAACATTTTTTTCGAAGTGGTCTCTACAATACAGGAAACAATGTGATTTCGCCGCATCGACGACCCTCGATACCAGCTGGCGCTGGAATACCAGCGCCAGCTGGTGTCGAGGGTGCGGCTGTTTAAGGCCGTCTGATGCGGAGTCTCGGGAATAGGTTATTTGGTCGTGCCACTTCTTCAACGACCAAAATAAAACCATTCTTAATAAATTACAAACAATGTCCCCGAACACGTGTAGGCAATAGATAATGCTGGACGATGAACCGAAAATAGCTCGTAAGCGGGTCTCACGCTTTCTACTGCAATGCCTGCTGAACACCGAGCTTGCAGGTGTTCCAAAGGGGATTCGTGAGCAATCAAAGAGACAGACAGGTGCACACCAATTTATAGCCATGACGTTCGGGCTAATTCCGCTAATACGTAAAATCTAAGCCGACCGACTGACTGACTCAGTGACTGACATCATCCCCACCCACCAACTCTTTGATTGAATGACAATCCGACCCGACGCTCGTACATACATACATATATACATACATACATACATACATACATGCATACCTACCTACCTACCTACCTACATACATACATACATACATACATACATACATACATACATACATGTAGAGCTGCTCACAAGATCCCTTGTGCATTCGCGAAGATGACTCGAACGCGCAAGCTATCTTCTTTCTCTCCTTTGTCAATGTACTGGTGCTTCCACACCCCCCTCCTAAAGCTTTCTGCACCTAACGTGGCTATGCACTGCCTCCAGGATCGGAGGCATTGCAAGCCTTCTGACTTGGTTTTGCGCTGCCTCCGTGGGCGCCACATGTTTTCCAAATGGCGATGTCATGTGTTGGCGTTACGTATCGTTGCATGACGTCATGATGACGTCATATTGCGGATCATCACATCATGATGGTGTCATATGGTGACGTCATCATGTGAAGATGATATGTTTTTGCATCACTCGTGTCGACACCGCCGACGGTCGATTTTCGTTATTCTTGAAAAATGTACGGTTTCGCCTTAAAATTTGGGAACACCGGACGCTATGTGTCGCAGAGTGCGGCGAGTATAAAAGCAAGACAATCACTCATGTAACAACCCCTGACGTGAGTGACACATTAAAAAAAAACAAGAAAACTCACAGGGTCCCCTATGCACTAACCTAAGATTAGTGAAAAGAGAAATCTATGTTGTTTTTGCTCTCAGTGAATGTACTTATCCTGCCCCGCCGCCCACCGAAAGTTTCCCGCACATAACGTGGTTTTCCACTGCCCCCAAGATCGGAGGCAACTCTCCCGGTTTTGCACTGCTTCCGTGATCGGCCCACTGTTCACCAAGGTACGATGTCTGATGATGACGTCACTGTGACGTCAAGATTACGGCATATGGTGACGACATCACGTAATGATTTTTTGCATAACTCGTGCTGACGCCGCCGACACGAGGCGCCGGCCAGTATTTGCGTTCGATGAGTCATCTGAGGCTTTCGCCTTAAAAGCAGAACAAGTGTTTTGTCCGTAAGAGTTAAAATACGGCTAACGTCAGCGATGGCTTTCAGCTAGTAAGAAGGGAGATGATGGAGAGAATTTCGTGAGAATCGGGTATAAACAAATGCACAAGTTGCAAGGAGAACTAGAGAAAGAGAGAAGGGGTGACACATCTAGAGGAGAGATAGGTATAGTACAGGGAGAGAGGGAGAAAATAAACGCAACACTCTGCCTCAAAGTCGATACGTCCCTGGGATATACTCCTGGCTAATACAGCGATTTGTGCGGAAATCGAATCAGAACCAGGAGTCTGCGAGACTTGCGTGGAATAGCTAAACGAGTTCTCGTCGAAAAGCGACTAGAACGTCCTCTCTAGGCTACATTTCGGAAAGCATAAATTCTTCAAAAAACCAAGAGTACGAGGATCGTACTATCCAGCACGAAATGCGGATTGCACCAAAGTGGAATGTGCGCAACAAAAATTTTCACAAGAATTGGGTGCGTTAGTGCTTTGCTAAAGAAGTTTTTTGAAATGCTCAGATAAGAGTGAACCGAAAAAATAACCACTTCTTTCTTTGGTAAAGTAATTCATACTGCATAAGCACAATGTTGCAGCCTTTTTTTATTTATATATAAAAAAATACACATCAACTCCCCCTACGGGCAACCATGGTGGGACGCGAAAGCATCGCGGGGGGTGCGCATCGAGTTTCCGTTTCTTTATGTGACTTATGAGATGGTGATTGTTGAGGCGTTTGGCTTACCGCTTGCCGACGCTTACGTTTACGTTCGCCTTCTTGAACCTTCCTATGCTCCGCAGCGGTGTCGCTGCCGCTGCAACTAGCGCCGACGTTGACGTTGTTCATGGCGTTTTGCACACCGTTGCACAGAGAGAGAAGGACGGAAGCACAGCGAACGCGCGCTTTTGCCGCTTCGCAGCATCGAGATTCGCTTGCCGGCGTTGTCGTTTACCTTCAGCTTCGCGAGCGTCCATAGCGCCGTTGCGATGGAGAGTGCAACGCTTGCCGGCGTTGCCGTTTACGCTCGGCTTCGCGAGCGTCCATGCGCCGTAGCGATGGAGAGTGCAACGGGAGCTAGCGCGCGCCGCATTAGATACGAGCGCACAGCTGTGGTGGAGAGAGAGAAACGGGAGAGGAGAAACGACGCGGAGGCAGCGCTCACGCCACGTCCTCGCGCTCACACGATGAGAGGGTGCTGGTAGTGGTGGTGGTAGTGGTTTGAAGAGGAAAAGGAGCCTAATTTCTGCAGCCCGGTCGGGAGCACGGCGCAGCGCCTAAGAGGAGGGGGAGAGTTGGCGAATGCGCAGTATGGGTGCGGACGCCTCAGAACGGACACTGCCCCGAGCATGAGATGCTTTCGCATCTAATAAAATATGGGAAAATAGGCTGCGTTACAGCCGGCTCTGCTATCATCATGGTAGTAGTATTGAAGAAATACGCACAGAAAAGAAAATTGGGAGGAATAAAAGAATGAGAAAATAAAAAAAATAATCAGAACCACTATGCCCATATACAGTATGTGCCGTATAAAGCGTGAGCAGTTTCTCAGGGCGTAGTCCACTGTGTATAGCGGATAGCGTCCGTACATATTTTTGTGCACTTACCTAGATCGGGACAATGAGATATGTTCATCAATAATTCAACACTATTATAGGGAGCAATAATAACGACTATAAACAGTTCATTAAGCTTGTGTCCATTAAAAAATTTTGCAGTGGCTTAGCTCGGCTATGCCAGGATATACGTAGCGTTAGCAAAGGTTCAGCTGATTATTCTTAGCTTTCCAGATTGTCTAGGATTATTAGCCTTCTTCTGTTTATTCTTCGTACGCTGAACCGCTAATTGCCAGGCAACAACTTCGGGATCCGATGAGATAAGCTTCTCGGCTCTTCTGCGCCGTTGAGCAGCATTTGCGCTCTCCTTCTCCATGGCGTTAATCACCTGCAAACGCCAGTCAGAGGCGCTATCAAGCGGCTCCAGCGCAGTGTCAGACGGCGACTGCGCAACGAAGGCGAATAGCTGCGCGCGCGCTGGCGCCAATACGTCTGCCAAGGCTACGACGTCACTCTGGAAAGCGCAGACCGGCGGCGGCGAGTCGTGCGCGGCGGTGGCGGAGTCTCCCCGGGCGCCGGTGTCATGGGCGCCAGTTTGTCTGCCGCGGCTACGAGGCCACTCCTCCTGAACACGCAGACAAGCAGCGGCGAGCCACGCGTGGCGGTGTCGGAGAGCGCGTGAGATGCCAGCTCCGGTGACCCAGCTGTGTGACATCACTGATCCTCGCGCATGCGCAGCACGGCTCATGGGGATCCACGCGAAATAGGCTCCGGCTAGGCAAGTGTAGCTAACGCTACAAAATCACGATGAGCGCTCACTGCACGTCTTTGATTATCAGGAAATGGCCGCGTTCCAAGCACTTTGACGATTCTAAGTGGTCGTCTGTCGAGGGCGTTCACAATCTATCGCTTCGTTGAGCGCGTTGTTCGTCGCATTTCGGCCATTGTATGATGATATGCTCCAGTGTTGCATCGTGATGATCTCAGTGGTCGCAGTGTGCGGGCGCTCTTCTGATGCGACACAAGAAGGGGTGTGTGTATGAAACATCTAATCGTATATGATGCAGTAGTGACTGAAATGGTCGATCGATCTTTTGATGCGGCGTAAGTCGTAGAAACGGATATGCTTGATATAACGGTGAAGACTTTGTATGGTCATCAAACCAAGAATCCTTGCACAGTTTGTGACCGTAGTCCGGAAAGAACATTCTTGTTCTCTGAGTAGGGAATGGTCACTCGTGTCACTTGACTTTTTTGTGCGCTGTAGTGCCTATTTTGTCAGCAATCTTGTATCCTAACACTCCTGCGTGGCTTGGTAGCCATTGGGAACAGATCTTGTGACCCGCCAGAGAAGCGATCGTCATTGTTTTGAGGATTTCATACATGAAGCTATCGTCTATGTGACAATCAAATTCCTTAATCGTTTGCCATACTCCTTTGGGGTCAGAATATATTATCCACTTGTGACTTTGCTCGCTTTCAGCAATAAATTTTGAAGCTTGTAATATTGCAACAAGCTCCGCTACAGTAGACGATGTCTTTTGAAGAAGTCGGAAATCTCTTTCTATTATATATGTCGGTATGTGAAAAGCCGCAGCCAAGCTTTCATCCGTCGTGGATCCCTGCGTGAAAAGAAATATGTAACAATCCTGATAAATGCATATTTCCTGAAGCGGGAGAAATTTTGCTCCACGGCAGTGTATCGCAGATTAATGTTCTATTCCTGCTATGTCCATTGCGACTGCAGGCGAAAGGAGCTGCAAAGGAGGATAGTTGATATCTGGGTGCAAGAAATATTGTTCCTGTTGAACTGTCGCTTCATAAGCTCGCAATGGGTCACCAATTCGCCCAATTCTTCGAATTTTTCACGAAGCGTGTAGGCATAATATCTTCGCTATAAGCAGAGGAAGTGGCGGCAGAGCTCTTGAATTCGAACAACTTGAAGGGACAGTTCTTTTGCTTGTGCGATTACTAGGCCGCTGCGAGATGAGCCTCACCTTCCATTCCTTCCTACAAAATATCCCATTCCCAATTACAGGGTACCCAATTGGAGGTCTACTGTGTTTAACGTCCCTCTCTTTCCTTTACCCTTGTTTTCTCTCTCTCTGTGGTTCTCCTGTTTGTGGCTGGTAGTATCACATACAAAGGCCTTTACTTGCCCCATTCTTATCACTGACAGTGTTGCCTCTGATCAATGCGCTAGCTAGAAAACCATCGAATATGTTCTCTGTCATAATCCTCGCTACAGCTCCTAGAGACAGCTGCCAGAGTTTTTCGTACACCGTGGGGGATGGAAGCACACTCAAGGCGCGATTGTGTGCCCTTAAACAGGGAAGCCCTTCACGGTTGACATGGTAACGCGTAGCCCGTCGGAAATGGGCATGTCATGCAAAGCAGCATCATTCGCAACGCTGCTTGCGTTCCAGAGCAGCCGTGATAGTAATACATATTTCGGGCTAGTGGAGAGGTGCGAAGGGCCACGGCCGCACTGGAACGCTACAGTAGTGTTCCAGCGCGGCTGTAAATGAGCATTTCGTCGTGCGGGATCCGCATGACTATACCCGAAGAACAAAGATACCACAGTTAAATCCTTAGTGAAATCTGATCAGAACGCAGCTCTGTACAATAGTGGTAAGGCGCTCCCCATTGCCTAATGAAAAATAAACAGCAACGATGCAACACATAAATACTCACAAATGACTTACGAAACATAGAAACCCTTAGAAAGACTTGTAAAAGAAAGCATAGAAAGGCAATAGCCTGACGAAAAGGGGCACCAGCGTCGCTCTTCTCCTGAGCCGTGTATTTGTGTTCGCGTGCCTGGAATAAAGGGTCGTACTTAGAATGTTCCTCTCGGCAGGGTTGGCGCACCTCGACGACCAGTCACTTCCCGAGAAATGAATATTTAAATGCTGGAACGTTAAAGCATCAAATCAGAACACTATGAAGGCTGTGCTCGAGTTTCTACAAACAAACGACCGCGTTGAGTGACTGTCACATCGCGTTTTAGTGAAACGAGCAATGAGTGACGTTCTTGTTTCTCTTCCAAGCACTTCCGCTCGAGCAATTACTTCCGGTTTTCGGAATATCCATTTCAAGTCTTCTAAAAATAGAAATGATACCAAATCGATAGTTGGGGTTCGAGTTCAAGGTTGCATTGGATACATGTGATATCGGGCCATATGTTTACTCTAGGGTCTACTAACTCTCATGATAATTAATGAAAATAGTGATTGAGTTCACTGAATGAGCAAACGGTTTTCTTTTGAGCAGCTGGGATCGTTGCGGCACCTGGCGGTGCAGACCTCAACCACGCACATCTTTCTACATGGTCTCTGAAATCCGCTTCGACAGCGCGACGAAACGCAACGTTAATCCAAGAAACACACCGGGGCACAGAAACTCCAAAGAGCGAGTGCCACTACTATACACGTAAATGAAGGAATAGGATCGCTTAGAAATTTTGAAATCATTGGTTACAGTTGCCTCAAACAGCCTTTATATAACGTGAGCGCGCTCCTCCTCAATACTTGACGACGAGAGTAGGTTGGGCGTTTCAGGCGTAAGTTTTAGCCTTTTTTTTCTTTCAAATAAAAGACATGCGTCGTGACAGAAATTTCACAGAGCGCCTATTGCGGGTTATTTCTTTGGAGCGTTTCTCACATGAATACCTCCAAAACAGGCACATGGTTGACATAGACCAAAGGGTGGCTGCGACGAATTGGAAGTGAGAGCCATGGTGTATAGGCTCTGGCTCCATTGGTAGTCGCAGATCGGGATTTCTGAAGCGTTACGCCAATTATTAAGCCGAAGGCGTCATACGACTCGCCAGCCCAAAAATATCTATAACGCGAAGGGCGCTAAGCTTCTCGTGGCGTCTGATACCAACGTAATTACGCCGTACGATTAGAAGACCAAACTAGAGTTGAACATTCACTAAAGTGAATCAAGAATGAATCAACGTACATTGAACAGAATTCAGTGAATTTAATATCATTGAATCATTTAATTCACTACATTCAATGAACGCATACCGTGATTCAGGCACGAATGCTGGCACTTCGATGAAACAGAACGCTAACCCAAGCAATACAACAGGTCACACGACCGCCAGCGTGTGAATTCCACTACCGGACACCTAAGTCAAGGATCAGGGTTGCCTTCAGGTTGTTTTGAAACGTACGTCAAGTTCTTTTTATCATATAACGAAGTTAATTAATACAGAGCCTGCCTAAAATTTTCGAGATGTAGCGATGTACATCTAAGCTCTACAGAAAATAGTGGAAAACGCCAACTACAGCTCTCAACTTGAAGTAAAGTAATAAGTCCAAAGAAAACAGAGAAAAAAAGTGACATGGTCCTTTACGCATTTGCCTAAGACGATTGGAAGGCGAAAGCCATCGTCTTTTTCTTCTCAGTCGATTGTATCGATCACGCTCGAAAGCATTCCGCAGCTAACGCGATTTCACACTGCCTCCATTATGGGAGGTATTTGAAGCGTTCTGCACCTCACCTGGTTTTGCATTGCCTCCGTGATCGACCCACCTTTGCCCAAGCGACCATGTGACGCGATGACGTCATCAAATGACGTTACTTGATGCGACGTCATGGTGGCGTCATGATCGTTGACGTAATGATGAAGTCATGTGGCGATGTTGTTACGTGATGAATTTTTCCATCACTCGTGCTGACACCGACGCTGCGGGACGACGGTCGAATGTCGACGGTCAATTTTCGCGTTTGATGACGTATCTAAGGATACCTAAAATTTCCGATGAAAGTTCTCCGATGGCCGCAGAGTCATTTCTCTGTACTCTTACCTCATTCAACAAGCGGCTCGAACGTGTCAGGGTTGAAGAGATTCAGCGAACTCGCAAATTTAACGGTGTCATTGAAAAATGATCCGAAGCGATTGAGTTTCCAAACATGGGGCCTCCCTAGCGAATTTCTTTTTTTGGTAAAAACATATGTGAAGGTTCTGGGTGCGGCATTACGGCAAGGCCTATACGGCCTTGGTTTCTGCCTAATTTATTAAGGGGAAAGCCTTAGGTGCCTCATCAAACGCGAAAATTGACCGTCGGTCTCAACGCTAGTGATAGAAAAAAAGGCATCTTGTGATGACGTCATCATGATGCCACATGTTGTCAAAGTTAGTGACATCTTCATGACGTCACTACGACGTCTAATGGTGCGCGCGACATATGACGTCGCCACATGACTTCGTCGCTTGTTGAAATGTTGGCCGATCCCCAATGCCTTCCAAAACCACGTCAGCTGTAGAATGCTTCCAGTGCTTCTTATCCCGGAGGCAGTGCAAACCCACTCTGGGTACAGAAAGGTTTCGTGGGGTGAGGGATCAATCTAATCGAATGAGAAGGAAAAGATGGCTTTCGCATTTGAGTCGTTTTAGTAAAATCCATAAGCGACCGTGTAAATGCAAAAGGAGCAAGTTGTGCCAACCATGTACCCATACTACGCACGTCGTTTACGTGTTTAAGTATTTGTACTTTTCTTACTTCCCTTTTTTAGGGGCGTAGCTCCTCTTAGTCTAACCTTGTCACGTCTCTGTTGTCCGGCGTTACCGGCGTCGGCAGTATCTCCCGTATAATGCAATAGATGCCGCTGTCTCATAGAAGTACAGACAAACTGCAGTTCAGGGACGATATTCTAGATGGCGCTGCACACAATCTGTGTCGTCATCACCATTTCTCGTCTTATTTCCTAGATGGTGTTGGTCCAATAGAATTGTGTGCAATATGGCGCTTGTGTGAATCGACACTAGATGGCGCTGTAAGTGCCTATGCTCTCTGATTCGGTGCTGCGCGGGCTGCGCGGGGAGCGAGCGCCTCTCTCATTCTCCTGGATCGTCGCCGTACGTGTCGGATCGTTGGTGGAGCATGGACGATCCGCAGCGGCGGGCGCTCGCTTGGCAACAGCCAGGCGGATCCCGAAACGGTGCGCGCCAAGGACGCCGCT
Organism: Rhipicephalus sanguineus; assembly: GCF_013339695.2. Classification (NCBI taxonomy): domain Eukaryota; kingdom Metazoa; phylum Arthropoda; class Arachnida; order Ixodida; family Ixodidae; genus Rhipicephalus; species Rhipicephalus sanguineus. The sequence continues at coordinate 54,142,887 of NC_051182.1, forward strand.
GCGAAACGGGCTCAACGAGAAGCGGATCCCGAGATCATCATTGCTTCAGGAGTTTCGCCCAAGCTTTTCATCATTCATCCGTGGATATGCTGTAATTTTTTAACCAATCCTAAAGTCTTCACAAGCTCAGTTGATTGTACATAGCACAGGCATTCGGAATAATGACCTTATTGCTTCATAGCATGAAGTTCTCATGTTTTTGGGGCCTATCACATTCGATCGAGTGTTGGACGATTTAGAAAAAGAAGCCGTACTTCATCTACACATATTTTCCGTCCAATGCACTTCACCCATCTCTTTTTCGGAGAACTTGACTGAGGTGTTTTGATAAACTTCTTCATTGCGGACCAGGTTGAAGCGCATGCAGTTTCTGATATGTGCTGTCTCACCTGCTATGTAACTATTGTGTAAGAGGTAATTCGTTAAAAAAATAAAGGGCCTACAATTCAATTCAGGCGTCATGTTTCATGTCTATACATGCGGAAATTTGGTTCCCTAGCTGTTTCCGCCACTTTTTTTAAAAGTAAATTCAAACTCGGACCATATAGCATCGCTACGACACACCTGGCATTGATTCCTCGTGCTGTTCATATAACATTCGCGTCCTCGTTGCTGTACTTAATCGAGATTTCGGTGCGATGACTTGTCCTCACACTGCGGCGAGTATACACGGCGACACGTAGTGCTCTTTCTCTTCGTTAGAACGACTCGGTGCAAATATTCCCCGCGCATTGCACAAATACTCAGAGGTATAATTTCTGCGAAACTTTGCGTTTCCAAAGCGCATTTTCTGTAAGATGGAACACTGGGAGAGTTGGTATAGGCAGCGCCTCTATTTATCCAATGCCCGCCAGATGCGCCCGATCCGACTGTTCACCACCATCTCCTCTAGTGCTTTCCTACTCTCCCCCGTCGGCCAGCATTCGCGCCTGCTTTAAGTTCATGGGGGAGAGTATACCTTTTAGGTGGCGCCTCGGAAAGGAAGTCAGATGAGTTAATTTTTTGTTCACTTGTGTTTTGATCCGTGGAGCGGCGTCTTGTATTCATCATGATTACTATGTTGGTTGTCACGCTCGCTCACTAAGAGACGCGGTGTTGTGATATGGCGCGTCTCCGTTCGTGGCGCTATGCGTGCTACCAAAGTAGGGTGCCTACATGTCCGGCCGTTTCAGGGTGATGTCAGCCTTTGACCCACTACATGCCGCCAACGCACCGCCACCCGCCAAAACACAATGTTGCTAGACAGTAACGCCGCGCTGTCGCCCCATCTTGGTGCCCGCACTGCGTCTACGCCCGGTTGCGTTTAGTTCTCGATAATACGTCGTCGAACGTTGCGGTAGCGTGTTAAACGCTGCCGGTGAAGCCTTAGAATGCCTGGATGCTGCGTACCGCTCTGCACTAACCACAACAGAAAGGGCGGGCGAATGTTCCGCTTCCCAGTGAGCCCTGGACTTCGACAACTCTGGCTGGCTCAAGTGAAGCGAGACGGCTGGGAGCCCACCAGTGTGTCTCGTATTTGCTCTGTGAGTACTGCGTATTTCGTTCACTGTGTTTTGTTGCAGAACATGTTATATGTGTTTCACGATGTTCGCGAATGTATAGATAACCGAAGTTGTCGTTGCTGCGTCCACGCATTGCGAGTAGGAAGCCTACAAACGGGACGCGTCCGCGCGTCCGTACGGAGACGCGCTCGCTAGTCTGGGCTGTTGCCTCCCTTGCGTGAGTTCGCGTCAGCGTAACCTCAGTATTAAGCCCCAACCACATGCACGCGATTTCCGAGCGACGGCGACGAGCGACAGCGACAAACGGGCTCCGTCGCGATGTCGCGTCGCGACGGGAGCAACCACATGTTCGCGACAAAGTGTCATGGTTGCTAGATTTAAAACTATTGCGTGCACGCAGGTAAATTGCAAAAAAGAATTACAGAGTAGATGAATGGCAGCATGCCAAGTTTATTATTGACTTGTGTGAGATAAGGAAGTCACAGCAGCGTTACGGGATTTTCTTTTTTTTTTGCAATGTTTTGTTTAACTGCGACAGTAGTATCTGCTGTGACCTCGAGGGAGCGCCCGGAAGCGCACGCTATCTATCTACTACGCATCTACGACGTCTACGCCGCTACGACGCACTTTAAACTGACATTGCAGCAAGCTACCATCATTGCAGCAAGCTACCACCGAAACATCAAAACGAGCCGTCGATCAAAATTAACGACAAAATACGGCCGCTGCCTCGCTCTCCACGTGAGATGGGGTTGCAAAGAAGGTAGGCTATAACTTGCATTCATTGAAGTACGCGCCGATTGGAAGCATCAAGAGCAAATTGCAACCGAAGCGAGGATCGGTGATGCTGCCATGTTGCCGGAAATCGTCACGCTCACTTCCGGGCGACAAGCGATTTTTTCTAGTTTTCCAGAAAGCTGCGACACGACAAGCGACGGCGATGGATGGCCCTCCGCGACAGCAAATCATGTCGCTCGTCGCTGTCGCTCGTCGCCGTCGCCCGAAAATCGCGTGCATGCGGTTGAGGCTTTATGTCGCAACTGTTTGTGTGTGGGCTGCGAATTTCTTCGTGCGCTCGCTTTGAGAACAGGGTCGCCTACACGACTTTGAGAACCGCCGCTGTCAGAAGCCCAGGTGTTGCGTGTTGTTACAAGGGCTGGGCACCGACGCCGTACGTAGGTGTACACGCTCGGTCTCCTCTCTACAACAATGCTGAACAGTCCAGCTGAATTGAATTCTAGCTGTTTGTCGCAAATGCATCTGCATTGAGATGCCAGATGAGTGGTCGGCACGATGTTGACGTGCCGATAGAAAGTTGTAAGTGGGCGTCCGCAGAAAGTATACAGACGTGGGCCATAATTCTATGTGGCCGTTAGCCTGCGTCCGCTGAGCCCAACTAAAACCGTTTGATAACGTGCAGCGTGGCTTGATGAAGCACGCAATTATCTGTAGAAATACCCCTATACCTGCGCCTGTCTCAGTACTCGTAAACTGACGCTTCTTTTGTGACGTTGCCCGCCCTTCATACACAGGCAATATTTAGGCTACTGGACCCACCGAAAACCATGTGGTGAGTATTTATTTAGTGTTTCAAGTTTTTCCCACATTTTCACCGCTGGCGTGCTGGTTCGGACATTTGTATTATTTGCATAGGTATATGACAGTTAATCTATGAGTCCGTGATTACAGAAACGCTTCAGAGCGGACTGCAGATTTAAAGCAACACGAAATGCTTTCTGTCGGTTGGATCTTACATTAGACAAAGAACACTCGAGCGCCTACTTCGCGTACTTCTAGGGCTGATAGAAAATTTCCTGCTTATGCAACTTGTTCACTGCTTTGTTCTTTGGTTTTCTCACGCGTACACGCGTACACGCTTGCGTGATTATTCTAAGAGAGGTGTGGCGGTATTGCTATTACAGGCCCATTTCGAAGATTTCAGCTTCGAACGTGTTGTGTTATGAAGCAAACGCATGCAAATTATTTGATCTGCTTTTATGATTTTTTGCCTTGCGGATAATTGGGTGAACTGAGAATGTAAAAATAAATAGCTGTATGTGAACAATAAATAGCTGTATGTGAGCCTACTTGCTGCTTATTTTTATTCTTGGCCTAGTTTGCGTGCGTTTGTGCGTTTCAGTGTATATTTGCGCTTCTGCAGCTCTGTTTATTGTCTAGAAGGCAAATTTTTATTGTTAATTGGATGTAAAGCACTGCTTAAGCTTATTTCCCCAGGAATTCTTCTGTAAGTGTTCATTTTCAGCCTCGTTGAAAGCTGCAGTGCTAAATGCATTTACATATTTCCTATTCTTCCTAAGTCTGAAGACAAACAGTTCATGCATCTATTACTGTTTGTTACAGCCGCCCTCGAACAACCGAAGCCGCCAGAGACGTAGAGCTCCCCTGTGCTGCCGTCCTTTCATGCTGACCCTGCAGCTACTCCGCAGCCAAGCCAACCTGTGAGCTACATTGCGAGTGACCCTGCTTGTGCGCGCTCTACCGGATTGCTCTTGTAACCCAGGTACGAAAAATTCTTATGATTTTGCAGTGGTAATGATAACATGCTTGCTCCTACACAGCTCCATGTATCCTAGGCGTAGCGCCCCAAATGAGCACAGTTGTGAAGAAGCCTGCAACTGTGCTATTAGGGTGCTGTGACGTGCAGGAAGCAACTGCATGTAATATTCTTTTTGAATGTCAGAACACAGCTCAACCGAGAGCGTGAATGGAGAATCCAGTAGAACATGTGGTGCTGCTAACCTCAGCAGGTAGGGCATGCTGTTGTTGAGCTCAACATACGGAATGCGTTTGCACAAGTGCTGGACAGAATGCCTCAGGGTGTCTGTTTGACGACACTATGCTAGAAACTAAGCTTACCATTCATTAAAATAAATCGCAACAAAGCAGTTCATTGCATATGGACTGTAAAAACGTTTCTATACTTGCAGTCATAGGCGTGCGCAAGGGGTGGGGTGGTGGGGGAGGCAGAGGAGCGGCTGCCTCCCTAGTCACCTAAGAGCACGTGGTGTAAAACTTGCCCCACGCATTGATTATTTGATTATTAGGGAGGGGGTGATACGTTGAACCTTCGCTTCTTCCCCCCTCCCGATGGGGAACCCTGCGCACGCGAATGCTTGCACTGTGTTCATTATTCATTTACTTTTTTGTCTAAGACATAACCAGCAAGAGTTTAAGTTCCTTTCACCTAAATAATGGGGTATTTTACTGTCGTTTTATATATATTGGTGCCAGTTATCATTACCTGTCTTGTTTTTGGCAATACATCTTTTGAATGTGCGTTTGTGGTGAAAAGAAAATTGGCGAGACGCTGCTAAAGCTATACTATACTACGCATTAAGAATATGACTATTCTCACTCAGAGCATCAATGTGTGTTTGAATTTGAGGTTTGCACCATACTCTGCCATTCTTTGCGCTACGTTGATAGCTGTTTAGATGTGCAGCAATCTCCAGAGAGCGCTTTACCTGCGTTTACATTTTCTGGACTCGCATGAACGTGTTGACTTTACTGTACATTGTGTCTGGCTCATTTATTTTGAATTGGTCCTCATCACGTAGCACAGGCTGTGCCAGTTTCATTATGCACATACGTATTGTTCATTGAATTCAACTTATGCTTCTCTACTCATTTTCTTGAAAGAAACATGGTTGATGGCGGATTTTGTGGCATGTAACGTGGCCGATTTGTACCTTCTTAAAAATTATGTACTGCAAAGCACCTGTTTTTGCTGTAAACCTATTGATCTTGTCAAGAACGGGCATCTCAGTGTAACAGGGGCTGAAACATTTAATGAGAATACTTTTAGTTCGCGCTACAATAATTTTATTGTTCAGGAGTTCAGAAAAGGCTACCTCAGTCATTTTGAAGAGATATTCCTACGCTAGTCAGGAATGAAACATAAAATGCCCCTTCAATGCTAGAAGAACTAAGATACCTGCAAAAGAGTACTCTATCTCATTTGTGCCAAGAGGGATGCGTATAATTTGAGGATACTTTTCGTCGAAAGTCTGTTCGACACAACCCACACATAAGCTCACCCGAAAAAAGCTGGGGAAATCTATGCAATGCAATTTCTAAGCTTAATTGCTGAAATAACCATGACTCATATTTTGTTTTTGTACAACTACATGTTTAATTAACGGGAACGAAATGCAATGCAAATTGCGCATAATGAACCGCAAATTTGTTACATCCGTTGCGATCGTCATAGAGAAACATTGGCTTTACTCAATGTTAAAGTTTGTGCGTGCTAGTGCAGTGGCATGCGTAAACACTTGTGTAACGTTTTGATACTGCCTCTTGCAACTGAAGCCTTGAAATTGTTACAGCTGTTCTACAGGATCTCCCAGCCACCGCAGCTTCTGGTACGGGGTTATTTCAACTACCGCCGAGCTGCGCGCCATCTGATATACCTGCAGGTGTGTTGCCCCTGCCGTAAGACAGCAGCTGCTGCTGTTTTGGGAATAGATAATTATGCCGGCAGTTTTAGCTGTGCTCCAGAAAAAAACACCATTATTTGTTGATGCTTCCTCGGCTTCGTTATGCAAGGCAAGTCTTCGCCAGTCATGTGTTGTCGTCTGCAGTAGTGTTGGCGAGGAAGCTGATGCAGGTTTTCAGCACACTAGATTATCTGCGCAACATAGTATGTTATCAAGCATTTAGCGCTAGGATGTGCACTGAAGCTGAACCTGCGTGTACAGAACTGTGCAGTTTGATTTGTCAGGACAGCTGCGCTACCAGTAATTCTGAGGGTTCGATCACATCAGAACAGGAAGTTCCATTACAATTAGTTCAAGAAGTGGCACAACCATGCCACGCTTCCCCTGAGATCTGCAATGGGCGCATCGACCCTACTAAGGTTCTTTTTAGACACTCTGGAAACGTCACAGCCGAAAATTTAGGTGTTGTCAACTGTACCGTTGCAGAACTTCGTAAGAAGTGCGCTGACCTTGCGAGGAAATACAAGAGGCTGCAGATGTTGCACAAAAAAGCAGGGAACACGTATTCATAGCCGGCAACAACAATTGAAGTCCCAGAAGAAAACACATGAAAGGTTCTTCAACACAAAATTTTTTAATCATGACCAAAAAAAAGCAATGACACGAAAGACTAGCAAGGGAAGTGCTTGGTCAGAAAAAACTATCAAAACCGCTCTCCTAATAAAGCACGCATGTGGAACCTCTGGCTATGAACTTTCGAGGTCACTATCATATCCTCTTCCTTCAGACAGAACTCTGGTCCGGAGATTGCAAAATATTCACTTTCTGCCAGGTATCATTCATGAAGTGTTTGATGTGCTCAGGCAGAAAGTGCACGCTATGGAAGACATTGAAAAAGACTGCGTCCTTTTTATGAATGAAATGGAGATTGCGCAAGCATATGAGCATGATCGCTCCCTTGATTACCTTTTTGTCAGCACAACGCTTCCCGACTCCCCTGACACGGTTGCAAACCATGCTCTTGTATTCATGGTGGGTGGTCTCAACAGACGTTACAAGCAAATTGTCGCGTATCACTTTACCGGCAGGTCTGTTGATGCATCGCTGCTGAAAGATCTCGTATTCTGTCTAACAGAAATGCTTTACAGCATATCGCTCAGAGTACTAGTTGTTACGAGCGATATGGGGGCAGCTAACCGGGCAGTGCGGCGCTTGCTAGGCTTGTCAAGCCACAGGTGTTCAGAAACAGTTCACTGCATCCCACATCCTCACCTCGAAGACAGGCAGCTCTACTTTATGGCTGACCCAGCCCATGTTCTTAAGAATCTGAGGGCTCAGCTACTTCGAGCAACATGCTTTTACTTGGGAGAGAATACGGTAACTAGTCAAGGTCTTCCGGGGAGCAAAGTCGACGTCAGTGATGTCCAAGCAGTCATCGATCATGACTCAGAAAACGATCTGAAAATTGCCCATGGCCTCTCTGCAATACATGTGAGCACTGGCCATGTTACAACTATAAAAGTTAGCATTGCTGTTCAGTTTTTTCGTGAGGCACCTCCTGGGATTCAGTACCTTATTCAGAAGGGGTACCTTCCGGTAGAGGCAGAGGCAACTGCATGGATTTAGAGCTAAAATGGAAATGGTACACTCTCATGTCATCTCGTTATCCAGTCCTAGCCCTAAGTAAAATTGATCCATCCCAGTACGAAGGGGCTGTAGACACGTTGATGCTTGCAGAGGATACAATTCGACACATGAAAATGGGGCCAACAGCTCATTGGAAACCTTCTCAAGCTGGCCTTATCATTTCTACATCAGTTGTGCTGAGCCTAGCTGAAGAGCTGCTGAGCCTGCGCACGCTACAAGTACGTTCTGACGAGCCGCCTCATTCAGGATTGCCTTGAAAACACTTTCTCAATTGTGCGCATGAAGAAACCTGTTCCAAGTGCTTACGACGTGAAGTCTGCACTTAAGCTAATTTGTGTGGGCCGATTTCTGCATACGCCAATGTCATCAAGTTATGATACTGATGACGGCCTTCACCTTGCTGACCTATTTGGCCGGAGCCTTGAAAAGAGCCTCGAAGAATTTATAGACGATGAAGAGCACCTGGAGAACCTCCTGCTCGACGAAGTATCATCTGTAGAATGTGTCATCCTCGCTTATGTTGGGGGGTTTCTCCTTAAGGCAAAAATGGAAGCCATTGGCGAGTGCACGCCTTGTATTGCAGTTCTACTCGGCGATGGTCAGTGCTACAACACACTGACTGAATTGAAGAGTATGTGAAAGGAGCCACCAATCTGCTGAGACCCACCGCTGCTGTAATGAATCTGTTAGTTCGATACGAAGAACACTTCGAAGGATTTGTGTCAGAAGATGCCATCTTGGACCTCAAGGCACCATTCCGGACGATATCAAGGTTTCTTGCAAAAAATGTGAAAATTCACCTTGAATTGTGTAATATTCACCGAGAGAAGGTTCAGAAGTTGCTGATTGAACGTTATGTCCAATCCCGACTCCGAATGCACCTCCGCCAACAAAGGGCGCGGCATGTTGAGACAGATTCCAGCAAAACTTGTGCCGGAGTAAACCTGCAGTAGGTGTTCATTAACCTATACAATGTGCTGTGACACGTGGCTTAAGTCACAGAAGAGATGCTACTAGACTCTAACTAACACGTATGTAGCCATTGTCCTCGTGAATTGATCCTACCCACAGGAAGATGGCACTTATTCGGCTAAAATTATGCTGCTAAGCGTCATTACTGGTGCAAAAGGTATAGGTGTGCGGTCATCAGCACATCATGCTATCAGTGTCTGCAAGTTTACCTGTATTTGTGCGTCGTAATTCGTAACCCAGTTCGCAGTTTCTCTGCTGGTATTGCGGCAGTAACGCGAAGCTTTTGTAGTGATATCATAGCTCATGTAGATTGAAGTTGTTTTGCAACAGCTTCATGTAAATGAATGCCAGTTGATTTGATTTGACATAACCTTATACACATTGTGGGCACAGTTCTGCTGGAGCAAGCCTTCAGTTTGTGTTGAATGAGTCGATGCAATCTGCTTTGACGCCAGGTTAGTCGCATAAACGTACGTACCTGACGGGCACGTTATATGATTTCTGGTCTATTTTCCTCGTGGATGCTAAACCACTACAATGATTTGTTTGTTCCTGCATTTATGCTCTCTGGCGTGATTTGCGCCGTAATGATATTCAGCTGCCGAACCCGAAAGCAACAAAGCTCTACTTTGGCCTGTGCTAGACGGCAGGAAATTTGTAAATATTGTATAAAAAGTTATTTGCTGTCCATGTAACAATATTGAAATTTACTATTTCATCTCTTCGTATAACTGCTGTATCTGCAATACTAATGAGCCTTTTTGTACTGTGATATACGGGAAAGAAAAATTGTGATTTAAATAAATATTCTAGTGATTGTGTCCAAAGTTGTGCCGTTGGAATTTAATATGTGCCCCACGAGCGTTGTACGGTGGCGGCGGTTTTGCCTCTAGCCACGAAGGAAGGAGCACGACGGAACAAATATGACAGACGCATGATATAGGAGAGGGACGGCGCGTCTACAACAACAGCAGCGTTGAGCGCTCAGACGCACGTATGACGCAAGCCGCCGTACCCTTTATGTGGCGTCGCACCAAGGAAGTTCTTTTAACGAAGGCGGACCAACGGCTCCCATTGAGGAGCAATCGTTTGCCCTGGCATTGAAAAAAAATAGAGGATGCGTTGGTATGTCTTCATTGGGTCGACAGCGTGACTGACAGAGAATAATGGCAAAGGAAGGGACGACTCTATCTATCTATCTATCTATCTATCTATCTATCTATCTATCTATCTATCTATCTATCTATCTATCTATCTATCTATCTATCTATCTATCTATCTATCTATCTATCTATCTATCTATCTATCTATCTAGCCGCCTACGACTTTGGGCTCTCCTGGTCGCTTGGTTAATCGAATGTACACCAAAAATTGGTATGGCGTAACATGACTGTATGACGAACATAAATGACAAGTCATGACATGAAAATCATGACACGCATGTCATGTTCAGCATGACTTACGTGCCACGCTCATGGGGCGCAGGCGGCCGTTTCGCTAGCTTGATCTACCCCGAAATTGGTATTGCGCGACGTGACTGTGTGACGAACATAAAAACACGAGTTAATATGAAAATCATGACACGCATGTCATGTACAGCATGACTTACGTGCCACGCTCATGGTGCGCTGGCTGCCGTTTCGCTAGCTTGATCTACCCCGAAATTGGTATTACGCGATGTGCCTGTGTGAGGAACATAAAAATTACACCATCTCCCGCTAAAGGGGACCATGAGGCGATGCGAAGCCGGAGCACTTGCACGATCGCGTTCCGTTGGCGTTCGTTGGGCATGCTACCGACCTCGCGTCGTGGAACGCGAAGAGGGACGCTACGCGTGTCGTATCTTCTATCTAGCCTGGCCGTTAATTCTCACAGGGCGAGCGGGGAACGCGGTCGACAGGCGGGCGAGTGGCTGCCGGGGGGCAGCGTAGGAGAGGAAGGAGAAGGGGAGGGGACGCGCATGCGCTCGAGGTCATCGCGGCGTTGCGCAGGAGAGAATTTCGGCATGTCTAGCCCGCGTTTCAGAGGAAGAGTGGAAAGGGGAGGGGAGAGGGTATGAGAGAGGGGGAGGGGAGAGGGAAGGAGAGCGGGAAAGTGGGGAGGGGAGAGGGGAATTGGAGAGGGAAAGTGGAGAGGGGAAGGGGAGTTGGTGACTGGAGAGGAGGTGTGTGGAGAGGGTATGCGCATGCGCAGTAAGGGTGGTCACGCCGCACACCACCACCACCGGATTGAGCTCCGCCTTAAGATACTTCGCATCTAAAAAATCACAGCATATCCACGGAGTGGATGATGATGAGTGGGCGAAGCTGCCGAGGTTCATCGGTAAACCGTGAATCTTCCGTGAATTCTGCCCAGTACATCATCAACGACGTGAGATCGGGCGCGTTTATACTAAAGGTTCGATGAGTTATGACGACTTGCAGCTCACTTTAATTTTACATGTACGCTGTGAATTTTCATTGTTTAGAAAACCATTGCTTTAGAAAGCATCTGGCGTCTTTCGTTAAGCAGCTGGCGTCTTTTCGTTTTGCTTTAGAAACATCTGGCGTGCTTTCGTTTTGCTTTTACAAAGCATCTGGCGTCCTTCGTTGGTTTATTTCATCAATCAATCGGCTTTTAGCTAACACTTACACTACTACTTCTACTAACGTTTCCTACTGGAACATGCCAATGACTGCTAATGGGGAAAGAGAGACAGAAGAATTCGGCTTTTAGTTAACGCGCACGCTGGGATTTTTTTATTGTTCAACAACGCACAGGAGAAATCTCCCACAGGCATCACCTTGGAGGTCAAGATCTGGTACTAGCGTTACGACTGGTTACGCACTACTACTACGACTACGAGGGACGAACGGGTGGCGCCTTAAGGAGCTTCGCCCCTAAAACACGAGTTAACATGAAAATCATGACACGCATGTCATGTACAGCATGACTTACGTGCCACGCTCATGGGGCGCTGGCAGCCGTTTCGCTAGCTTGATCTATCCTGAAATTGGTATTGCGCGACATGACGGTGTGACGAACATGAAAACACAATTAACATGCAAATCATGACACCCATGTCATGTACAGCATGACTTATGTGTCACGCTCATGGTGCGCTGGTGGCCGTTTCGCTAGCTTGATATACACCAAAATTGGTATCTTGCGACGGGACTGTGTGGCGAACATAAATAACACGAGTTAAAGTGAAAATCATGACACGCATGTCATCTACAGCATGACTTACGTGCCACGCTCATGGTACGCTGGCGGCCGTTTCGCTAGCTTGATCTACCCCGAAGTTAGTATTGCGCGACGTTACTATGTGACGAGCATAAATAATAGGAGTTTCATGAAAAGAATGACACGCATTTTCCTCAATCACATACAAGACGATGTATGCAGCTCTTTGCTGGCTGCTTCACATTACATCGATACCCACAATGCGTGGGATCTGCCGGCTTTTTTTATTGCGATAGCAATTGTATGGACAATCCCGGTCGATTTTTGCCGTCGCCGTAATGTAACGTGTATATATATATATATATATATATATATATATATATATATATATATGAATAAAAGCCACAAATAAACATTCAATAGAAAAATTTACGAAGCACACGACCGGGGATTTGAACCTGCGACCCCTCACTCCGCATTGCGCTGCTTTAGACAATTACGCCATGCGTCGCTCATTCGCCAGTACACTCTTAGCAAACAACCGCTTAAAACAACGCATATAAGGCGGAAAGTAGGTCAAGTTTTCGACGCTTATAAACGGCTCTTTAAGCGGTCTATTTATACGGCTCTTTTATGCGTCCCCTGGCTAAGCGGCTCTTTCTTATGCGGCCTAAGTTTATGCGGCTCTTCCATATGCGAGGCCACCTCGTTGCCAGAAGGCCGTTTAAAAGTGACCGCTTAAAGTAACGCATACCGTAGATTTGGTTAAGCGGTATTTCAGGTCAAATCTGTCCGGCTTATATACGGCTCAATATGCGGTCGAAATATATGTGGTACTTTTCGCAAATTTCTAGAAAAAAAGAAATTCTTCTACATTGTAGTTGATCCTGCAGTGTTCCTCTTTTTTTCTTTTGTGTTTTTCAGCCTTCCAACTCCTGAATATGCATTTACACATCACAAGAACAATGCACAGAGAGTCACAAACCATGTATCAACACACACACACTCCACCACGGGGATTTGAACCCAGGCCAACCGCGTGACAAGCAGATGGGTTACCAACTCAACCAGCAGCCCGTTCTTCCCGAGTCATAGAAAACTTATTCAAATACGACCATGCAGTTATCACGCAAATATTAAAGAAATGGGAAGTTCGTGCACGCTTTCTAATACATCGTCAATGGCTGTTGTTTTACTATGCTGTCGTCTCAAATGAGGGGAAAGGGGAATGCAGCATAGCCAGCGTGTCTACTTAACTCTCTTGCACATTATCGGTTACATTGTTTTAGACTTGTGTCAGGTGCCCCACACCAAGCAAGTGGTACTGAAGACCCTCTTTTCGCAGACATCAATTCGTATGCAGACGGATTCCTTGTATCTAGCATACCGCCAAAAGTTATTCCTACATATTTTACTTCATCGATTCATGTTTCACGTGCTACCTGTCCCGCTTGAACTTTTCGAAAATCGTACCAACGTTTTTATATATTTCATATAATTTCTACGGAAAATACATGGGTATCTTGCTTAATACCGCACAGTTGCATAATAACTAAATGCAAAACATAGGGACCTTGTTCATATGTTCTTGTTTTTGGCGCTTTCAAGTTGTTCCATAATAGGGATTCCTTTGAATGAGACATGGAAAGTTTCAGTAAGGTATCTAATTTAAGAGGCACTCTACATCAAATTGTTCAGAGCAATAATAGTCTGCTTTACGTAACGGCATTTCTACATTGCAGGGTTAAGAACCGAATCTTGTATGAATTCGTGCGAATGTCCCAAGCATACATCCGAACAACGCCACATCTTCCATCGCTATCAGGAAAGTGATCAGAAGTTAATAGTTATATTGGGTACATATGATATGGGAGCATAAGTTTACTTAAGATAGGGGCCAGGTAACGGTCAGGATAATAATGAAAATTATTGTAATGAATTCACTGAAAGAGCAGTTGGGTTTCTTGTGAGCAGCTGCAATCGTTGCGGCACCTAGAGACTAGATCTCAACCATGCGCCTCTTTCTGCGTGGCATCTGAGATCCACTTCGACATAACGAGGAATGAAAAAGTTAAACCAAGAATTTTACCGAGGCAGACTGATGCCAACGTGAGAGTGCCACTACCAGACACCCAAATGGACGATTAGATCGCCTCGAATTTTTTTTGTCATGAGTGCAGTGCACGTTCATTACGCATGGATATAGCCAACTTAGAAAATATGATCCAGTCGGGCCCCACGTTATGCGGCGGCAAGGCCCCATGTCGTCCAAATAGTAGGCAGTTATTAGTAGCCACGGTCTCGAAGAACGGCTGTGGGCATGGATGCACCAATGGCAAGCACAGCGCAATCTCTCAACACTCGAGCAACAGCGTAACTAAAAGAACGCCAGGCCTGAGGAAAAAGCAGAGCACAGGCACAGCGAAAGCTGGAAGAGCGGCATTTCTAGAGTCCGTTGTAAGCTCTCGTGGGGCTACTCATACATTTACACTAGCAAGGTACCCTAAATGCCATAAATCATAATTTTTGTGAAATTGGGAAGAACCCCCTACGCCATTATTGTTCATTCTGGGAGATGGGAGATGCCAGCTACACGTCTCTAAGGCAGTATGTGCACTTTGTTGATGCGACGGACAATGACATGAAGAATTATGGCCGAGCCCTTTGTAATGGTTTGGAAGCTTTAGATGACCCATTAGTAACGTATTTCGCATTGTGTGACGCCCTGTCGTTATTTAACTCTCCCACCATAGCATACGTTAACGTGAGAGAGAGAGAGGGAAATACCATTATTGTAAATCCCCTGAAACTTCGTAAAATTGCGACACTCCTCCTCGGTCTCCTCTCCTTTGCACCCTCTTTTCGAACGTGGCGCCACCTACGTTGCTCCTGCGTAGCAGACGCCCTTTCGCGGAGATAGCGCTTCCTTGCCAGGCAGCGAACTGTATTCGCACCAGCCGTCTATCTCTTAATATTTTTTTCATTAGTTTTTGTTTTGCAGATGCTGTCGCTTTTGTATATTACCGGCTACTCCTTTTCCTAAATAGAACTAGGGAAAATCACAGCAGTGGAAAAAATTGCATAAAAGAGCACCGTGTGGATAGTTCGTATGTCTCCTTCTAGAGCATCGAATCTCTCTCCAGTGGCTTATGCACATTTATTAACTGCATATTTTGCTTTTTGAAAACTTATTCAATAATTATCTAAATGAGCGTAACGGTGGCACATGACAGCTCTTTGTGGGGCTGCATAGGATATACAATATGTGCCGACAGCATGTGCTTGCCTTTAATTGCTAAATTTAGTAGTTTTTTTCATTAGTAAGATAGTTCATTTCAGTGGTAAATTTCAAGTTTCATCTCACGAGACGCACAGCAGTCCCTGAAGTCACCGCACACGCAAGATCAACTAGTCTTGGACATCAGGCGCTTAGGCGAAACTCACAGGGTCCCTTATGCATTCGTCTAAGACGACTGAAGGCGAAAACCAGCCTCTTGTTCTTCACTCGACGTATTGATCCTACCCCGCAACCCTCCGAAGACTTTCTTCACCTCACCTGGTTTTGCATTGCCTCCGTGATCGGCCTAACGATCAAGGAGGCAATGCAATGCGACGACGTCTTCTGATGTCATTGTGTGACATCCCATTATGGGACGCAATAAATGATGTCCTGCGACGTTGCCATGACGTCACCTGTTTTGGGATCTGTGACGTCATGATGACATAATTTGGTGACAACTTCGCGGGGTGATATTTTTGGATGACTCGTGTTGACGCCGCCGACACGGGACGCCGACGTCGGCGGCGGTGAGTTTTAGCGTTTGATGAGGCATCTAAAGTTTTCGCATTAATAATGCGCGAGAAGGCGTACATCAATTATAGTTGATATAAATGGACGACGTTGGTTGCTTCGTTAAGTGAAAAAAACGCACCAACCGTACTGCGCAAGTGCGCCTTATAGATATATCTGATATACGAACTATATCGCTGAATGAACAAGCAAGCAAATGTAAAAGACCAGCGTGTCACCGTAAACCTTTCCTTAGCGAAACCTCCACTCGCCGATATAAATGCTCACACGAAATAGCACGTATACCTACGCGCGTAAAGGCACATATACGAAAGTGCCTAAACAATGAACACGCCCTGCGACTCGGTTGGGCACGCACGCTTTGCAAGCTAGTTTCGCATCGCAAGGGCACTGGCTGATCGGTCAACGTAATAGAGCCATAACTATTTGCTCCTAATTAAACAAGCACGGACCAAACACAAAGAGATACAGTATAAATCCTAATGTGAGTCTCGCACTCGAGCTTTGTTTATTCGAAATAGCTGAGCCGAATCTCGCACTCACATTGTTTATCGTCAGCCCGCGTGCAAGATGCAAGCTGCGCACAAACCAATACCGCGAACTCGAACCAGTCGGCGCATCACGTCAAGCAGAAAACGTAACCACGTCTTGTTGACAGAGAAACAAGAACTAAGTAAAAACCCCGCACAAAAGTAATAAAACGTGCGTGAGAGATGGCCGCGTACTGTTCTGCGATGCGTGTTCTGCTCCGGCGTTAGAGCGGGCATCGAACTTCGTGAACCTCCACGCATACTTACTGTATAAGAGACCCGCAACTTACCTCGCATAGTCGAGTCGAAACTCTCGGCATGAAGCTCTCCCTTCCGATTATGTGCAACGAAGTCTTTCGTCGCAACTCGTTGCGCCTACCGGACGGTACCCTGAGGAGCTTCTTGGTTTCGCTAGCCTCGTTCTGACATCATCATGCGCAGCAGCCGCCCATGGCAACAAACAGCGACGTCCATCTTGTGTGAGAAATATTTCACAGCACAATGCGCACGGAATGACAAGTTCGTATCCATAAAACACATGCGCTGCGCACCAGTGAGACCACGCTTCGTGAGCAAAGATGGCAGTCGAGAGCGACTGTAAACAAACGAACGCTGCGTGCGGTCCCACGTGACGGCAGTTGGCCAATGCCGACGCGGCGTCAGCCTCGGAGATGGCGGAGAAGGGAGAAAAGAGAGGAGGCGTGTTTTTATGCACGTGTGTCACTACTTTACGAAGTTTCAGGGGCTTTAGATCATTGATACCCTTGGAAATAGATAATCGGGGCCTTATGGGCTGCCTTGGCAACCAATACAAGTGCACTTCGGAGGACTCCATTCGCTATTACCCATCATAATTTTTGCGAAGTAGGGAAGCAGCCACTAAACCATTTGTCGTCATTCTCCGGAGAACCGCGGTACCCGCTAAACACCTATAGAGAATTATGGGCACTTTGTTGATGCTGTGCCTGATGACGATGAAGAATTATGGCCGAACCCTTTGTAATGGGTTGGACGCATTCAACAACCCAATCCTCTCGCAATTCGCATTGTGTGACGTCTGGTTAGAAATTTGGCGTTGTGTGACCGCCTGCTTCTCATTTTGCTCTTCTACCACACTACATTACATGTGTTAATGTCGTTCCTTCCCGACATGAAGCCTGCATTGGGTCTTTCTGCAAGCGAGTTTCACGCAGTGGCATGGCTCTGTGGTAGAATACTTGGCTCCCACTTGAAGGGTCCACGTTCGATCGCCGTTCCGTCCTGGATATTATTTCACATTTACTTTTTTTTATTATTTCTCGTGATAGCGGTTACAGACACCGGTGGCGGCGGACAACAACGCCGCCAAAAACGTCAGTTGTTGTGATCTCATAACAGCTTTCGCTGCAAAAGAAAGCAGATAAGACATTTAGGTGTGAACTTTGGTCTCCGAGTTAAAGCCCGCATCTCTTCAGTGGCAGCTCGGGTGCTGTGGTAAGCTGCAATTCCGATCAAGGGGGGGGGAGTGATTCTTGAAGTAATAAAAAAACAGGAAGTGAAGAAAATTGAGAGCCCCGCAATTGTCTATCTCAGGGGATGACACCTCAGCAGTAGCTCTCAGGGGGATGGGATAAGGAGGGATTAAAAGAGTGAAGGAAAGAGTAGGAGTGGGGGGATCCTGTCAGTGAAGTTCATGGACGGGGCACGATGAGCAGGAGCACGAGGACATCACGGAAAGGCGAGCCTTAATCGGTGAGAGGTGCTCGGCTTGGCTGACGTGGGAACCGTCACGGCACGACGATCGGCCAGAGGCACGGACATCACAGAGAGTCGAAACTCAATCCGAGAGAGGTGCTGGGCGTAGCGGACGACGCAACCGTTCGCAGCGGCACGACGATCGGCGAGAGGCCGAGAAAACTCGGCATCGCGGACGACGCGACCACCGCGCATGAAATCCACCGAGAGAATCCATTCCGATCAACAGAAATGAAGAAAGAATCAGGGCGATGGTGTTTAGAATCGTCTAGTTGGCGATTGCGGTGTCATGTTTTTTCGTGTGCAATGAACATATATGGAGAAACTTTCGCGGTGATCTCGTGGTTGAGGCACACGTTTGCCGACCCGAAGGTCGTGGGATCGAATCGTGGCACCAGGTGATGCGCAGAAATCTTGTAATGCCTCCGACCTTGGAGACTGTGCAAAACGAAGTTAAGAGCAGAAAGCTTACGGAGGGGTCCGGTGGAGGATTGATCGATCCACCGAGAAGAAAAATAACATTGCTTTCCCCTTTGGGCCGTGTAAGGCGAGTGCAAAGGGACCTTGAGAGTTTTTAAGTGCAATAAAGTTATAGAGCGATGACGAATGGCGGCATGGTCACGCATTTCCAAGCGAAACAGCCGCCGAGCTTCGTCGCTAGGCCAAGAGAGAGCGCTATCATCTCATCATCGGAATGTTTTTGAGAGTATCGAACCTAGGGACTCTCCTACGCAGAGCCAATAAGGAAGCGCCAGTTGGCGTAGGGCTGGCGTAGGCCCGCCGAGAACGACAGCGGGCGCTCGACCGAGAATTGCAGCACCGTCGAAGAGCGGATCCCGCCATCAGGGCTAAGTGAGCAAAGGAACATGGTCTAGGTCGATTTCTGCACCCTACATTAGGAAAACAGGACACAGCTAAGAAAAGGCAACAAGGTAAGGAAAATCCCAAGGTGAGAGCCAGAGAAACACAAGCGAAACGTCGGTATCGAGCCGATCCCGAAGTGCGGCGCGCAATAATACTGTGAGAAAAGAAACATAGCGACAATGCATGCTATCACTTCCCCAGCACTCGCTTAGTTTGAAGGTACTCACAATTTTTGTTTTGTAGTTTGATTATGATTGTTCTTGGCAGGCAGGAAAGGAGTTGAGCAAGCTGGCGAAAATTTAGTGCGGTTTCTGCCCCACCACACAAGCCCCTGAACTAACCCCCCCACCCCGTGTGGTTAGCTAACACTACGTAGAGCGAATGCGAAAGATTATGCTGTCGCGTTTGGTGAGTTGATAATTTACATTGGATTCACCTTGAATTTCAGTTCTCAATCACATAAGCTTCAATAAATTTAATTTATTGTATGTTGATTCACTCTTTGTTTACTTCAATGAACGTGGAGGAGTCCCTTTACGTTAACTTTATTTTTCTTCCTGAAGTCACACGGCCTCATGACGTCGTGGCTATTAGCCAAGCCCGTCTTATTAACGAAATTTTATGGCCCATGAGTTCTATAGCACTTTCGCCTTACAAGTACAAACAATTCACAGGACACTGTACTTTTCTGCAACTATTGAGGAAGACGCTACAAGCAGTGATGCCAACATAAGTCCACGTTTTATCCCTAGATTGACCCCCGAAAATACCTTAGATTCGGCGAAAAATCCCTAGATTGACTTTTAATGTCGTCTTTCAGGCTAATTAACCTTCAACTAAGTAAAAAAAAGTTCTATCTGTGGCCCAGTTCATCTGAATCTTATAAGAAGTAAAAAGCATCATATGAAGAGCCACTGAACGCTTATTTCTGCATTTTCTAGAAGTAATTGCACATAAACGGCTTGCGGATGCTGCTAGTCACTATTTTAGTTCTTATGAAAATGGCGCGACGGAGAGACTAAAAACACACAAACAGTTTTTTCGTCTCATTCCGTCACGCCGTTTTCATAAAATGAATCCGTACCAAGTCGCCCAATTTTCAGTCCTATTTTCGTTCTTTTTTCTCAGTATCCTGATCCAGACGTTATTAGACATGGAGACAGCACGGTGAAGGCCCGTGACGAGCATGATCTTGGCACGTTTTCGTGTGCACTAAAGACAAAATTTCTCTTTGTTTGACAAAGCAGCAATCACTCAGCACGCTCTTTATACGTGCGCGCATGCTTAGCACACTTACAACGAAAAAGTTTCATTTCCCTTTAGTATGCACCATATTGTCACGCCGCTTCAGAGGCCCAGGCCGGGTTTATTCAACGCAGGGCGACATGGCTCTCATACCAAACGCGTCGGTTGGGCTTGCTCTCAAAGGGGATGGCGCGCGCATATCTTTCTTTTGTGGCCTGTGCCTCTGCATTTGCATATCACTCTATACCACAGGTGGCATCTCGCGTCGCAGAACTGCGATGACCTCCACTCGACCCAAAGAACACCAAAGCTCTGTTACACGAAAAACAGCAAAATAGTGGAACTAATTGTTTTTATAGTCTTTACACTTGAGAAAGCGAGAATTCTCATTAGTACCTTTAATTAGGCTGCTTTATGGAACATTTTCAGAGCCTTACAAATATCCCTAGATTCAATAAAAGACGCTAAGTCGCTGAGAGATGTAGACAAATCTCTAGATTCAGGGATAAATATATAGGGTTGCCAGTATCGATGCAAACCATGGTTGACGTTTTATCCCTAGATTGACCTCAAAAAATAACACCTAGATTGCGTTGAAAATCCCTAGATTGAGTGCTTATGTATTGATTTAAGCTAATTCACCTTTTGAGAAGAATAAAGATAGCTCGCCTTTGGCCCAATTCATCTGCACCCTCTTGAAGTATAAACATCATATTAACAGCCACGGAAGGCCTTCTTTCTGCGTTTTCTCCAGAGCAGCGTGTTACATTAAGCGTTCGGTCAACGTGAGCCGAATTGGGACGGGCCAATGCGAGCAACACAGTGGCCTTTCCGGTCTCTGGATGGGGCCTATACTCAGCATTCCATGCTTCTTGATGTGATCAGACTAGTTATTTCAATGTCATCATTTCTATACTCCGTGTAAGAAGTACCGTGCAGCACTATAGAAGATGCAGGGCTTGTTAGCCAATAGGAAAGGCGAGAGACCCCGAAGACGTGTTCAACGCGTCGCGTTGCCTGCTCGGTGTCACTTTGGCGTCGGTTAGCATGCTTTGTCGGCGTGCACGCAAAACCTTCTTCGGGAACACCACCTCGCCCGGTTTATTTGATATTCATGAACTCTTATGTGCGGGGAGCGTTCGCTGGCGTTTGCGAAGAACGCGGTTCTTTTTATAAGGACACTCATACTGGCGCTTTCATCGAGGTCTTTTTTGACTGCACCAAGCTACTAACCTTGATTCCTTCAAAAAATATTGAATCTTTGACCTATAGCACTCCGAAGACTCAGTCGACGCACTTTCAGCGGCCATCACGTACTGTTCTTCAACGGAACAGCAAATCATTGGCGCAGCAAACAATTATAGATATTGAGGGCGTTTCGCATCGTGAACGCCTCACCGGCGCTAATGCTGTAACGCCATCTGCAGGTCAGTTGAAATGCAACCACTTTTACGGCGCGGCACCGCTTTGGCATTCCTAGCTACATCTAAACAAACAATTGGCCTAAATAATAGCGACAGAAGATACATGATACTTTCCATTTTGCGTTAGATGAGACTAAGCGATGACATATTATACCAGTCATTTCTTGCTGTCCAGGTAGATAGCCAGTAAAATGCATGAATTCGGATGGAAGCGGACGGTCTGGGCTGTATGGGGGATACCATGTTTCTGTACGTTGTAGCAGTGACACTCTAGGCCGAAATGGGGCAAAGTTGGACTAACTGCAGTCGTTAAACAAAAGGATAAACGGTTCGTCTCACCGGGCGTAAATGCGAGACAGTGCGTGTCGTGCGCAAACGCCCGGCAAGAAAAGGACCAACGGGGAGAGTAACTGCGCGCCGATCGCCTGCTGCCGCGCTGCACTTCTCGGCCCTTTCGGCTAGCACGATTACGAGTTATATGGGTTATGCTGTTATGATAGTACAGATTAACGCGCGCCGGCTCACACAGCGAGTGAGCGAGCGTGCTCACCCACGTTTCTTCCCTATCGAGCTGCCGAACCCAAACAAATGCAAGTCTTCGAGCCCAGACACCGCAAATAACTCACTTCAATGTGGCGAATTAGGGAGAATTAGGCCGGCGGCCGGTGCAAGTGCGTTGCCGGTGCAGGTGAAAGAAACGTTGCGTAGAACTTGTTGCAAAGAGAATAAGGTCTTCTGGAATAAAGTACAGGCCAAACTGTCTTTCTCTCAATGCGAGAACTGTTGTCAAACATCTAGCGTGAAGGAGAGCACCGATACGAATCAACGTGCGGGTGGCGGTGTACAGCGAGCGACTAACGAGCACGATGAAAGAACCGTGCCTGCGCGCCGTCTCGACGTTGTAGGTATACATATATCTACATCACGCCGCAAGACGCCGCGGATAGGTGAGATTTTTCATTTGTGTGTAAAATAACGACTACGAAAATTGCACAGGAACCGCATGTTGTGATCGCCAGCGGTCGTTTAACTCACAGCCGTGCTCCTCGTAAAGGCCTAGCCACGCTGTGGGCAAAGAGCCGGCATCGGCGGGGCGCCTCACTGCTTCGCCGACGTTCCTGCATAAGTGCCGCTTCGATGTTTGCGTGTGCATAACTGCATATTATGGACTTGTTCACCAGCATTGGAAACTCTGGTCGGGCCGACACGATAGAGTGCCAGCTGATAATTCGAATTCGTTGACTGACTTAAAGGCGTTAAACATTCGGCGGGTTCATATTAAAGGATCGGTGTGTTGCGGTGCTACCAATGAGCCCACTTACGCTGCGAATGTTTATTGTTTTATTACGCCGAACAGAAGTCTGCCACCGGCACTACATGGGCGGTCAAGATACTGTGCCTATATATATCCGATGGTTGGTTTTAGGCTGTGTGGAGCAGTTGGTCAGTCTTTGTTTTTTCTTTATTGCCTCACAGAAGTATTATCACACACTAATCGTAAACCAGGGAACAGTATAATGATACACCATGAGCTCTTAGCTGACTGTATGTTAAAACTTTGTTATGTGTAACAACGACTCCACTCTGAGAACCCACTCGGGTACATCCATCTGCACTATCTGCATTTCGACAAAACGAGACACACATTCGCTAAAGTCATCGCGGACAGGTCTGACTTCCCCATCGGCATTGTGAAAGGCCATTCGGTTTTGCCATATAATATGCACACCCAGGAGCATAATAACGTCGTAAGGTACGCCATTTTCATTTTCAGGGGAGAGAAACCTGATTCCATGTGAATTTAACGGTAACTTTTTGGGGTTCTCTGTAATATATCCCAGCAAAACACCCCACTTTAGCAGTCTATGAAAACGTATTCAATGGTCTCCGGTGATTAGCATAGGAAACAATCTGGGCCCCATGGTACAAATAATCCTTTCTCTTCCAACCATGTTTTAACTGGTAAATTGCCAGTGTGCAATTTAAAGAAAAATGTTTTAACTCCTGGCGCTACGAGCATTGTTTTCACGCGTTTAAGTAAAAATTAAGTAAAAAAAAGCGCAGTTGGTCGGTCTGTGTGGTGTTTTAGATTGCAATGGTTGTGTGCAGTTGTGTGTTTGTACACGTCCTGCAAATACTCCGTCATTCAATGGTGATACAGTCGGAAATACAAAAAATTTCGCCAACATAGCGAACAAACACCATGGTTTTTTTTCTCGGTTAGTCCAGACGGTTCAACTGTTTTTTCCCTCTGGAGCATCCTACGAGGGCCAACATTTAAACTAATTGGAGTATGCGCTATATAGTAAAAGTTCAACCCCTGTAGTTACACCCGCAGTTGGTACAAAAATGGTTCAAAATATGTGGCAAGCAATTTAGTCCCCCGAAGGACCAATGCCATACCCCGTCTTAGTGCTTTTCGGCTCAGAGTGTAGGATGGATATTACGGTTACCATTCTGAAATCCCTACAATTATTCACAGTATGCGAAGTGCTTGCGCGGAGGGCCTAAAGTACAACGTATAGCTGTAACGCGTCATGCTAGAGGCAGAGCTAAAACCCTTGTATCTCGTTAACCATGAAGCACTTACGCCCGGAACTATGTTATATGCGGCGCAAGGATACTGCCTCTGTTACTTCGGCAGTGCTGCGGAGTAGTTGTGAGATGTAGTAAATGCATCTATTATGTATGGGACACAAGCGAAGAGTAAAACAGAGTCCCTTCAGCTAAAATTAAGGAGAGTGCCTGCGAAAACCTATGCTCTCGCGTTTGGTCAATTGACAATTCATACATTTGATTCACGTTTATTGCACTTTTCAATAACATTACATTTACTAAAATAAACTTGCCTTACATCGCCTCCCTCTTGCTTCACTTTAATGTACGTTGATTTCATTTATGTTAACTTCAATTTGTTCTTTTAGTCACAAGGTGGCAGTACATGTGTAGTAGACGTCACGAGAAGCTTGTACCATTCGTGCTAAAGAAATATCCCGACCGATGTGTTCTGCAACGCTTTCGCCTTATTCGTAGGTACAGTGCAGTGTGATTAGAATAACACGTGAACAATTTGTAGTACTACGTACTTTACTACAGAAGAGCTGCTGTTGCAACAGAATGTCGTCTGGTTCAACACGACTGGCTACAGCTGCTACTGGAGCCAAAGTCTAAGCGAAATGGTTCTCACTTCCTATTAGTTAGAGCCACCCTTGTGGCTACGTCGATGCTGTGCCTGCGTTCGAAGTATAGGAGTTCAAAAGCTCCAAAGAAGTGAACTGCTATGGGCGCTCTATAATATTTCAGTCCCGGCACGTGTCTTTTATATGAAAAAAAAAAGTGAAATTTAGGCTCCATTTCTTCCTTAAAGGCCGATGAGAAATCCATCTTCTTCCTCGGGTATTGATGGCGCGCTCGGCCACCTTATGTGAAGGATCATGGAGATAACTTGTACTGAGGATTTTACTACAGTGGTTAAAGGGACACAAAAGAAAGAAAATCCTTTTTAGGAGCGAAGATTCTTATAGCATCACCTAGTCACTTGTCGCTCCGTCCGGCGTTCCCCGTCGTCACGTCTCCCGTATCATTCAATAGATTGTGCTGTCCCAGAGAGATGCATGCAAATTGCAGTTGGGTGACGATATACTTGATGGCGCTGTCCCATAGAGATAGAAAAAAATAAGAAAGTAAAATAAAAAATAGAATAATAAAAAATAAAACAATGAAAGAAAAATCAAATAGAAAATAAAAACTAAAAGAAATTAAAGAAAGACGAAAAAGAGGAAAAAGGAAAAATAAATAATGCGGCGCATCGCATTGATTACTGCTAGGCGAAACCACTGAACATTTCACGGTGTAACCATGATTGCTTCAGGAGCTTCGCCCAAGCTCTTCATCATTCACCCGTGGATATGCTGTATTTTTTTTCTCATTATTAGAAGATTGCTACAAATTCGAAATGCCCACGCTAGCTGCAAAAACCGCTCGGTAAAGGATAAAACGCGCAAAAAAATGCGTGTCGCGGCGCCAACTTGAAATCATCGCACCAAGCGCCGTGACATCCAGATTTTCACGTTGTCTACTAGGACCAACGTAGTTGATAATCCACCAAAAATCAAGTACATTCTCCTCTAAAGCGGCCAGATACTTCACATACAAAGTTTCATGAAATTTCGTTCAACAATTTTCGCTAAAATACGAAAAATACACATTGACCTGCGTGACGTCAGGCGCTCATCTTCCGGCGCGAAAATTTAAAATGAAACTACATTTGCCTGGATTTTGTCGTCTATTACTTAACTTATGATGGTGAAACTGACGACATAGAGTTCGCAGAGTATAATTTATCAATATAAACCGATTCAATATTTCACATTAGTTTCCTTTTAACCAGAGCTGCGTGAAACCAAGGACATTTTGCCGTCGTGCGGCACTGCTTAGACTATTAAGGCGAAAGTCTCAGCTGCCTCACCCAACGCGAGAAGTCACCATTAGCAGTGGTGTCCGCACAAGTGATGTCACGTGATCAGCAGTTACAGCTTGATTACGCCTACATGTTTGTGACTATAACGCCAACAAGTTTGTGACGATTACGCCAAAAAAAAATGTGTGACGTCTGATGACGTTATAACGACGCCGCCACATAACGTGACATCACATGATGAGGTAATCGCTTCAAACCTTCGCATGGTCAAAGGTAGTCTTATTTGAGACGATGTGGCTTATGTGCATGAAAATATGCAACCAATTTGCATGATGCTTATAAACGAGCAACACGCATACGTAGTGGTACTGTCAAAACGAAACCATAGCCAGCCAGTACAACTGGCGAGCCTGAACGAGAGATAAATTTCTAGCATAGAGAGGGAATAAACATGTTTATTCGGTTATCCTTTGAGCATTTTTTTCGGCGTGATCTCTCCATTGCTCGAAACAACTGGATTTCTCCTCTTCGATGGCCCTGGCTACTACCAGATGGCCCTGGTATTCGAGGGTGGAGCTGGCTAGGGCTCAGTAATGTGGAGGCTTCGAAAGATGTTACGTGGTTGTGCCTTTCCTTCACTGTATAAAATAAAAGAACCCGCCTTAGAAACCATCCAAATATTCTCAAACGCCTGTACGGAACAGAAAATATTCGCAAAGTAGCGAGAATGGTTCGTGAGTGAGTCTCACGCCTTTTTTCTCGACTACCCACTGAACACCATGTGTGTAGCATTTTCAAACGCGATTCATGAACAACCAGAGACAGACAGGTGCAGAGCTATTGCTGGCCTAGACTGCCGAGATAATACTGCTTGCACGTAAAACCTGAACCGACCAAGTGACTGATTCACTAACCGATTGTCATCATCGCGGCCCACCGGCCGTCTGATTGAAAGACCTTCTGACCCTACGAACATACATACATGCATTTATATCTACATACGTGGTTATGTAGATACATACATACATACATACATACATACATACATACATACATACATACATACATACATACATACATACATACATACATACATACATACATACATACATACATACATACATACAGGTCTTCACAAAGCAATTTGGGACGCCGGACGTAAAATGTTCCCAAGTGCGGCGAGTACAAGTTCTGATGGAAATGAGACGACGAAAGGAAAAAGTCACAGTTTCGCCGCAAGGGCGAAGCAATGAATGCGATAGCAAGAAACCTAATGCTATACGAAGTGAGGCTCGCCAATGGAAAATCTCAGTTTGAACAGCACTCTTGTTGCAAAGGCGGCCGAAGCAGCGAAGGAAACTAGCGTGCTTTTGTGCGGAATAAAGGTAACCCTCAAAAGTAATGGTAATTGCTGAATGATTTTTTGAAACGTAAGTCGCCAACATTTATCTCTACAACTGAATACGACAGCATTACTTTCAGCCAGCCTGCTGAGATTGCTAGCGCATTTTCTGATCATTTCGCACTATCTCAGAGCAGTCAGCCTTCAATATTTCAACCTAAAATAAACCGTCTGTGTCGTTCATTTCATCTTTTTCCGGTTACGATAAGTGAGGTGCTATCTACTATTCTCAACGCTCGCAACACCAGCCCTGGATTGGATGTCATTTCAATGCGTCATTTAAAACTGGTTGCTGACATAGTTTGCGAACCCCTAAGCGCAATAATTTATTTAATCTTCAAAATTGGCGAATTTCCGCAAATATTAAAACGTGCTAAGTTTATCCCGGTTTACAAGAAAGGTAACGAAGAGCTGCTATCAAATAACCGTCCCATTTCAATCCTTCCCTCCCTAAGTAAAATAATTGAAAAGTTTTGTGTTCAGACTAACAAAGTACTTAGATCCACATAATTAAATCTTGCCAGTTCGGCTTTCGGCAGGAAGCTCTGCCAATTTAGCTTTACTTTGTCTAACAGATTTCATTAAGAACAGTCTTGATAGGAATCAATTCGTCGGTTCCGTCTTCCTAGACCTCACCTTCCTAGGCCTTTGACACCATTAATCACACAATTTTGTATCGTAAAATTGAAGCATATGGAATAACTGGCCCTGCTCTAATGTTTTTAAAGCATTATTTAAGTGATCGAGAGTTTGTGGTGTACGCACTTGAGACATTTTCTCCTCCTAAAACAACTAACCAACGAGTTTCACAAGGTTCAATTTTGGGACCACTGCTTTTTTCCCTTTATATTAAGATTTGCCGGATGTTACTGATTTATGCCACTATGTTTTGTATGCAGACGATACAACCATATCTGTACCTGATAAATCTATGTGTTCATTACTAAATAAGCTAAATATGGCACTTGATCACCTAATTAAATGATGTAACAATAACGAACTACTTATTAATCTATCTAAGACTAAGTTTTTCGTTTTCCATCCACATCAAAAGCCATTTTTTATTTCTCCTGTCCTATCATTAGGAAATGATCTTGTTCCCATGAACGACTCTGCGGTATTTCTAGGTGTGACATTGGACAGCCATATGAAGTTTCATCTTCGCAACAATCATAACAAAAAAGTCGGCCTTTAGTGTTCGTGCACTGATCAAGGCACGCCAGTATTTTTCACCTCCTGCGTTGCTTTCACTCTACTTTGCATTTATTCTCATATTAACTATGGCGTAATTGCTTGGGGTAATACATATTCCTGTTATCTTCATTCCATCCAGCATATACAAAATCAAGCAATACGCATCATAACTTACAGTTCTTCGCGTTCAGGCGCTTTTAGCCTGCTTGATGAGCACAAAATTATATCGGTTAAAAGTTATATCAGTACAACTTAGCGATAATGTTTCATAAATTACTTCATTCACAGCTTTCCTTTGAATACATTGATTGTAGCTCCTTAAAGAATACTAACCCCACCAGATTTGCTGCTAATTATAATTACTTGCTACCATTCATTCACACTAACTACGGTAAGAAAACATCTAAATTCTCTACCACTCAACTTTGGAATAGTTTACCTATTGAACTTAAAGCTGCGCCCTCATTTTCACTTTTCAAAGCATGAATAAAATCTTTCCTTTTAACTGCTGAGTGCTCACCTTAGTTAACGTATGTAATTTTTTGGACTTGTGCTGATTCCTTTTATTTGCAGTTTTCTTGTTTCTTCTATAAGTTGTATTCATTTCTTTTCATTTTTATTCTTCACTTTTATTTTATTTCTGTGCCTTTTCTACTTTCATTCCGTTTTTTTTATTTTTGCATTGTATTGCATTTGACTTTGCTTTGCATTGCTTTGTATATTGCATTTGGCATTTCGCTTTTTATTTTATCGTATTCCTGTCACTTCATCTTGTATTTCAATTGTTCTTGCCTGTTGCTATTTTTTGCCCTGTATAGTATTAATATTATTATTATTGCTTTCTACATTGTATTTATTGCTTTCCATATTGTATTTAGCATTTGCATTCGATGTTATTGGTTTTCTGTTATTTCATCTCCTATTTTAACTGTTCTCGCTTGTTTACCACCTGATAATATTCTGCTAAGTTTTAAAATCAACTTTTGTTGTATTTTTTAACTGAGGGTCCCGTTTTCAGTATTTATACTCTGGGACCCTCATCTGTATACACGTATTATGTAACTAACCCTTATGTCTCCAATAAACTCAAACTCAAACTCAAGTGTCGAGCTGTGACACTTGATAGTTCGCGCTCATCTTTTGTTTGTTGGTTTAGCGGCGTCCCTTGAGCTCGAGTGACTTTCCTACGCTCCGTAACATGAGCGCGGACATCACTGTGAAAGCTCAAAACATCCCTCTTCCCTTCACCACAAGAAAACCGCGCGAGCAGACAGCGGAAGGGAAAGGTTCTCCCTGCGCAAATATAAGAAGAAGCGAGCGAGCTCACCGACGACTTTTAAATCCGCCGGTCGCGCTCCTCGCGCCATCTCACTGGTAATGAAGAAACGCTTATAAACGCCTGCCGTATCCGAGTCCTGCCAGCGGCAAAGCGTGTGTATATAACGGTCGGCGTTAACTACCTGAAGGGTCTACGCTTTCTGGCGTAGTGGTTAGCGCCACGCGCTGCGGAACGAGGGGTCGCTAGGTTCGATTCCGGGCTTCGCGAGCATTATTCTGAATAATTTTTCTTTGGGACCTTGATATATATATACATACTTATGCATATACGGTGCATGACGGCGGCGACGGCGACGGCAAAATCCAGCCGAGACTGTCCATATAATTGCTATCGCAATAAAAGAAAAAATAGTTTCGTGCGGAAGAGGGAAAATCTGGTTAATGTCAGCGACCACTCGCGGCTAGTAAGACGGGGAGATGAAGGGAAGCATTTCGTGATAACTGGCAAAGGCACAAGTTCCATATCGGAAAGAGCAAGAGAGAAAGGGTGACACGTGTAGACGAGAGAAACCTGGAGTACAGGGAGAGGGGAAAAGAAACATTTTGCGTCCAAGTCGATACGTCACTCGAATTTATAGCTGGCTCATTCGGCGAATGGCGCGGAAATAGAATGAAGCACGACAACCTGCGAGACATCCATGGAATAGTTGAACGAGTTTCGGTCAAAAAGCGGCTAGAACTTCCTCTCTGTGCTATACCTTTTTAAGAATAGATGCTGTGAAAAAAGGAATGAGTGTAAGTATCAGAAATACCAGCAGGAAATGCGGATTATACGAAAGCGGTGTGTGCGCTCGAAAATTTTTAGATTTGGTAGGGTAGTCTTTTCTAAAGCAGTCATTTTTGTGCTCAAATGAGAGTGAACTGAAATAATAAGCGCTTTGTTCTTTGGGTAAGTAAATAATTATCCCTAAGAACCATGTGTATTCTCCTCCTTCATTCACTCCTATGCCCTTTCCCCTCCGCAATTACAGGGTGGCCAACTGGAGGTCTCTTCTGCCAACTTCCCTGGATTTTCTTTACCTTTTTTGCTATCTCTCTCTCACACACACATTCAACCTATGGCTTGAAGTGTCATTTACAAACACGGTTTACTTGCTTGATTGGTATGGCTGGCAGTGCTGCCTACGAATATTGCAACGGCGTAGCAACAACCATCAACCCATTCTCTGTCCTGGTCCTCGCTAGAAATCCCAGGGACTCCCTGAATTTTTCGTACAATGTCATTTGTCTGACTCTGCTGTTTCTGTTCCGCGCTTACCATTGTATTGATATAAACGTGTGGAAAGGGTGAACTCTCAATTCGCGATTAAGCGGATTTTAGCGGCGAAGCTATTCTTAGTCGACACTTCAGCGACGATGTCGTAACGCTTAGCGCGTTGGAGGCGGACAGATCATGCAAATCAGCATGACTGGCAAAGCTGACTGCTTTCAAGTTTTGGGCAGTTTTGGGCTAGAGGAGGGGTGCTAAGGGCCACGGCCGCACTAAAACGCTACCGTAGCGTTACAGCGCGGCCGTTAATGAGCATTTCGCCACACTGGATCCACATAGCTCGTTCTGAAGAAGAAAAAACAACAAAGGAATCCTTAAGAAAAGCTGGTCAGAACGCAGCTGTCTGAAAAAGTGAGTTGACGTAAAGCATAGCTGAATGTCTAATAGAGAGCAACCATACAACACAGAAATACTTTTAAAAACTAGCAAAACAGAGAAATTGTTAGAATGAAGTGCAAAAGAAACATAGAAAGGCAATAGCCTGAAGAAAAGGGGGATCCGCTTCGCTGTTTCGACAGATTTCAGGCAGCGGAGCGGGCTGCATTTATTAACACAAAATAGTTTTATGCCAGAGTCCACGAATGCTCCAGTGACGTACTTCCGTCACGGATACGAATTTGATAAAATTAACGCTAAAGGATGAGAAAGAAAAAACTACAAGAAAAAGTTTGGTCACAGGAAAACGAACATATGCACTCTCGGTCTGCAACGGTAAGCACCCGGCGCTCTTCCGAATAAGCTACCACGGCACATGCCCGACGCTCTGCAAACGCGCCTTATATATCTCACGCATTCTCTACCGCACAGTGCTCTCTGTTGCCATGCCTAGGAGATGGGGGGGGGGGTTGCCTCCCTCTGTGAGGGGTGCAGTGAAGTAATGCGCCATGACGCTTACTACCTCTGATATGGAAGGATTCGGCGACGACGCAGTTATAGCATGACCTGCGAGATTGCACGCTATCTCGGAGGTCATGATTAAAGCGTGTCGATACTGGTGAAGAACACTGGCCGCGCTGGCATCGGACATTCGCCCTAGACGCCGTTACGTTCATTGTCTTCGCTTCATGTTAGCCTGCGACTGCTCGTTCTCGGAGTAGAGCAGCTTCCACATGCAACAACGGCGTTTCTCCGCCGCCGACTGCTTGAAGTGCGATAGCACCTTCTAATAAAACTGCTGCAATAGGCGCCGCAGAAAGGCAACGATGTCGACGGGCCAATGTCGTGCCTTGGAAGAGCGAGACAGACGCCAGCGGAACGTCGAACGCCTGCGCGCGTTCGCGGCTCAAGCTACGAACATCTGTCTCCCGTGTTGCTGAAGCGCAGTGTGGTAGTGTATGCATGAACGCAGACGTAGGTTACCCTAATTCTCTGCAGCGCACACCGCGCCGTTTCTCTCCTTAATTGCCGGCACATTTAAGATGTGCATATCGAGTACCAGTGTTTATTTGCTTGTTGATGTCATCTTTACGCGGTATTCTTGATACGCTGTGTCCAGATATACGTTAACAACTCAGCTACCGCAACGGTTAAACCATGATCATGGGTCTTGGTCGTCGCGATGAAGATGTGCCACTAGTGATCAACATGCGTGAATCCGCGTCAAAAGAAGCTATTCACCTCGAGATCTTTGAGCGGCGCCCTCTCGCGTGTGGCGTCAAAGAAAGGACTCGGGAGCCGCTCTTAACGCGCGCGCTCGCTACGTGAAGGCTGCTCGATGCTGCCGGCCGGCCTGTCCTGCTCGAGCCATTGAAACAATAGTGGCAAAGTTCATAAAGCAATTTGTACTGAGTGTTCAAGGAAAATGCCCAATGAAATCCAGCAGAGTTGCCGTCAGGAGCACGTTCAGTGTCGATTGCTCCTGGTGTCGTCTGCTAGCCATCATTATGTAGTACATCTGCACGTATGGTGACGATTTCGTTTTGCGACTGGTCTCTGACTGTGGCACACTGACAATGACTTTCCGGCCCAATTTCCATCACTGACTGCATTGTTCGGCCTTCGTCTTCCGTGTCTGTGTTGAAGCGCAAAAAAATTACACCATCTCCCGCTAAAGGGGACCATGAGGCGATGCGAAGCCGGAGCACTTGCACGATCGCGTTCCCTTGGGCATGCTACCGACCTCGCGTCGGGGAACGCGAAGAGGGACGCTACGCGCGTCGTATCTTCCATCTAGCCTGGCCGTTAATTCTCACAGGGCGAGCGGGGAACGCGGTCGACAGGCGGGCGAGAGGGGGGCAGCTTAGGAGAGGAGAGAGAAGGGGAGGGGACGCGCATGCGCTCGAGCTCATCGCGGCGTTGCACAGGAGAGAATTTCGGCATGTCTAGCCCGCGTTTCAGAGGAAGAGTGGAAAGGGGGAGGGGAGGGGGGAAGTGGAGAGCGGTATAGGAGAGGGGGAGGGGAGAGGGTATGTGGAGAGGGGAAGGGGAGAGGAGGTGTGTGGAGAGGGTATGCGCATGCGCAGTAAGGGCGGTCACGCCGCACACCACCACCACCGGATTGAGCTCCGCCTTAAGATACTTGGCATCTAATATACGTATACCGCGTGGTGCGCGTATTCGGTTGCCAAGACTGTTTCTTCGATTCAATTGCCTTGTTCGGAGTTTTAAGTCCATGAAAGTGACGTGTGATGTCATTCAAATAAATAAATGTTCGCTACAGGCTACAACCTTTGATTAAATCCAAGTTTTAAGCAGCTGTCATATCAGTACGTCGTAAGATACTTTAGTTCAAACAGGAAATAAAAACGTTGAGAGCACGTGACAAAAATGGATGCACGATGGTGATATGAAATATTTCCTGGGTTGTGCGGAGTACTTTTTTTTCAGCATATTTTATTCCCTACGTTAATAAATCAACGTTTCGTGACCCGATCGCTCATGGTCGCTTGAAAGTATGCTGAACAGAATTTGTGTCATCATTCAAACGTTGATAAATAAAAAGCTTTCGCATTGAAAGTCGTAGTCGGATGTATTTGTAAGTCACTCTCAATGGTCGACTCCTGATAGGGAGTGATGTGGTAACTGTATTAAAAAGACTCGCAGGGTCTCTTATGCATTTGCCTAACATGACTCGAAGGCAAACTGGATCTTCTTCTTTATGTTCAGTCGATGTATTATTCCTTCCCCTCAGCCTTCCGAATGCTTTTTGGACGTAACGTGGCTTTGCACAGCCTCCAGGATCGGAGGCATTGCAAGCTACACATCACCTAATTTTCGATTGTCTCCGTGATCGAGCCACCGATCACGGACGCAATGCAAACAGAAGATGTCATGTGATGACGTCATCATGTGACGCGATGTTATGACTTCACAAATTTTCGTGGTGTGTGATGTCATGAGGACGTCATAACGTGACGTCGCCTCGTGATGATTTTTTGCATCACTCGTGTTGACGCTGCCGACTCGGGACGCCGACGGTCAATTTTCGCGTTTGATCAGCAATCCAAAGCTTTCACCGTAAAATATTTAATCTTGTTACAGTGCGGTAAAGAATATCAATAACTAGCCAAAGGCGCCAAAAGAATGGTGCGAAAGAGCTCTCTTTCTCCTCTTCCTGGACATATTCGCCGATTTTTCCTACTGTTTACCAAGCTGTACCAGCGGTGACAAATGATACACGAACAGCGGAGCGCGTTCCCCAAGCAATATAAACTGCATAATGCGCGCCGTACTGTCAGCAGCATTGAGATGCACGCATACCCGATTAAGCAGCACTGCGCAATCAAAAGCATGAATCAGGCTCACGAGCGAGAAACCGCAAGAATGTATTTAACTCTAATCATAATGGTGCGAACTGTACCACGGGCACACTGCTGGCGTTACATTCGAAGCCGGTAGTATGTGTAACAAGTATTAATGTGCATCCAATTCGCCCAATCTACGCTAGCTGTCCGCAATAACCGGCTGGTCGATGAAGTTATATATTTTATTTTGCCGGGAAACTTTTTGGGTATACAGCTCCAAATGACTACAATTCATAGTGGAGTGTAAACTTTCCTTCAAATCGGTTTACAAAACGCTAGCTTTCCCGAATAAGCCATAAAGTGATTGCGCTTCGCTTCCAAAGCAGCGTAGACTCTCTTTAACTCGCATGGCGGGACGTTCGCGCTTTCACATAAGCTTAGTCAACGCCATCCAGCCCAGTGAGTGACTCTGCGAACTCGGTAGCATGATCCTGACCGTGATGTCTCTCTGCATATAGAAGATACGGTAAATGTTATAGTTTCTTAACCTCATGTAATGCGAGCAGCCATCTTAAGAACTATCATTACAAGGAAATACAGTTAGTCGTCGAGGAAGCCGAGCGACGCGAGCGAACTATAGCGAAAATGCTGCTGTTCTAGCCAGATCCTAGCGGACGACAAAAGCCTAATACCCGAATTTGCGTCACCGGAGCGTTGTTTGCAGCGCTGCCATCAGCGGCGCACGAGGCGAATGGCTGCCAAACAACGATGGATATGGTACAAGCTCGCATATATCACTACAAAATACGCACTAATTTTGTGAAGACACGTTTCACTTTCCTGCAACACCGATTCCTATGACGGCGAGTGGAACCATGTTTTTTTTTTTTTCACTCTTCTCCTCAGCCGTGTATTTGTGTTTGAATGTCTGAAATAAAAACCCAGACTCAGAAAGCCCCTCTCGGCAGCGTTGGGACGCCTCGACAAATAGTCTCTTTCCGAGCAATGAATCTTTCAACGCTGCACCGTTAGAGCTTCACGTCAGAACGCTTTAAAGGCTCTGCTCAGGTTTCCACAAATAACCGGCCTCCTTCAGCGACTCTCACGTTGCCGCGTTTTAGGGGCACGAGCAACTACCGCGGCACTATTGTATCTATTCGGAGGACTTCCTGTCGAGCACTTCCGGTCTTCCCAATATTCAGGAAAAGCCTTCTACAGACAGAAATGGTACGAACTCGATGGTCGTGGTTCAAGATCACGGCCACATTGCATACGTGTCATATCCGACAATGAGTTTAGTGAAGGGTCTAATAACTGTCAGGATGAGTAATAAAAATTAGTTGACTGGGTTCACTGAAGGAGTAAACGGTTTTCTTTTGAGCAGCTGGGATTGTCGCGGCACCTGGTGGAGCTGACCTCATCCACGAGTTTCTTTCTACGTGGCTGCTGACATCCGCTAAGGCAGCGCAACGAAACGCTATGTTAATCCAAGGAACACACGGGGCTCACGAATTCAGAGGTACGAGTGCCATTGCCATACACCTAAGCCAAGGTTCAGGATCGCTTAGAAAGTTTTAAAATCATTGGTTCAAGCAACGCATCCTCTAAAGGAGAACGAGGTGGTCAAACTTTCCTTCAAATGCCTCGATACAGCGCGAGTGCGCGCCTTGAATTGTTGATGTCGAGAACAGATTTCTCATCATGATTTAAGGAAGGGAGACGTGTGAAGTTTAAGTCTTAGTCTTTTTTAAATAAAATACGCGCGAACTGACAGAAATTTCAAAGAGCGCATTTTACGGTTCATTTCATTGGACCATATAACTTCAGTACCTCGAAAAGGTACACAGGATTGGCGGAGTCGCATAGGAGGCTCTGAGGCACCGCAAGTCAGAGCCATCGTATATTCGATTTGGCTCCATTGGCGGTGCGGTGAATGTCCTCTTCAGCACACAGTCGTTTCTGTACTCTGCACAGTACATATTAATAAGGCGAAATCGTTACATATCGCAACTGTCACAAATCTCTTTAAGACGAAGGGTACCAATGTTCTCGTGACGTGTTATGCATGTGTAATGCCACGGTATGTATATATGAAGAAATTAAGGCTAACATAAAGAAAATCAACGTACGATAAAGTGAATCAAGAGTTAAAGACGTACATAGCATTGAATATAGTTTATATTAATGCGATTGAAGCACATGAAATTCACCAAATACAATTAATACATCACGCATACAGTCATTCAGGCATGAATCACGGCACTCCTACGAAAGAAAATGTTTACCCAAGCAATACACCATGTCAAACGAATGCCGCTACCCGTCACCTAAGCGAAGGATTGTTCTCACCGCCACATTTGTTAAAACGTATTTCACACGCTTTTTTTTCATATAGCGATGTTATTACAGCGCCTGCAATGAATTGTCAGGGTGTAGTGATGTACCCCTAAGGTCATCTGAAAATAGCGGAAGACACCAACTACTGCGCTCAACTTTAAGTAGAAGACACTGCCCAAGGGAAACACACAAAAACACAACTGCTACAAGGTGGAAGATAAACTACCCTAAAAGACTGTACACTGTGAACCATTTCACACACATAAGGATATTTCGATCGTTGAAGGAACCTTCGTACACCCTTATTCCTGACAATGTTTTTTTTTTTTCGAAGGGCGTAATTACGGCACAAACGCCCTTCGCACACCCTTATTTCATACAAGGGCACATGAAGGGCATATGTTGAATGATAACACCCTCGAAACTCGTAGGAGGGGGGGTATTTCTTGAAATGCTACACGTATACATTCTTGAGAAGAAGTCTTCAGTTTGTTACCCTGGCGAATGCTTTAAGCTGTTAAGCCTCAGTTACGATTTACAGATGCGAGCAGCGACATGCCGTTTTTTTTTCTTTCTCCCGATTCTGATCGTTGTGCTCAAGCACACACTGCTATAACATTCTAGGATATAGCATGCATGCACAAAATAAGCACAGTTGTACCTGCTATTTTGCCAAGGTGCCTGGTGAATATAGCTATAGTTCTTCCCTAGTTGAACTAGCTAAGGGATTTACCTTACACTGCTTCAGAAGGAAGGGAAAAAAAAGGGGGGGGAGGAGGGAGGAACCGCTTTATTTGTGTTTTGAAAGGGACCTGCCACGATGGCCTATTGTTTATGGTGCTGGACTGCTGCCCGCAGGTCGCGGCATGTAATCCTGCCAGCGGCGGCCGCATTTTCGATGGAAGCGGAAATTCTTGAGGCCGGTTTACTTAGATTTAGGTGCACGTTAAGGAACCCCAAGTGGTATTATTTCCGGACCCCTGAACTACGGCCTATATCATGATTATATGGGTGTTTTGGGACGTTAAACGCCAACAACAAATATTATTATATATTTTTCGAAGAGTGATAGGGTGTATATTTGCTTAAACACCCCATTCCACTTTTGCCATAAGGGTGTACTTGTTATATTACACCCTTGAAAATTTATGCATAAGTCCATGAATTATGCCCATGAAAAGGGCTTAATCCTGTTTGTTACGCTCTTTCCGTGCACTCTAACGCAAAATTACCCGAAATAGGAGTAACGGAGCCCAAGAGGCGCACGCGATGAACGGAAAGACCATTGATGATAAACCGCAGTGAGATGCGTAGCGTGTGCAAACAAGTTTGTTTGAAAGAGGGACCGTGCTGGAGACGCAGACCGTGCGCAGCGATACGTTCCTTGTGCAAAGCGTTTTCAAAGGAACTAACTGTTCTCCTCGCTCTTGGGTCAGTCTTCCCACTTGTTTTGTGGTGGCGTGTTGGCGGTAATGTCACGCTCGGACAGTTCGACAATCTATGAATACGCTGCGGTGTCTTCGCTTTGCACATGGGCGTGCGGTGCTGCTTTTACGTTTCGCCACACAAATGAAGTCTGGGGCTCGTCTCGACACCTAGCGACGCCGCGCTGTATATCTCCGGCGTAGTCACGGCACTGCGTCGCCACCGGCTGGGAACGGCGGCCGAGAAGACAGTAGGCCTATCGGATCCCTGATTTCAATCTGGCTCTGGGCGCTGGAAAATCGGCGCTGGATTTTTTCAGAAGTAAGTGTTCTCTGTTTATTCTGGTGCGCCTTTTGCGTGCGCAAGGCTGATCGCGAATGCCGGTAACGGACTCGATCATGTTGTATATCGCGCGCACGAAATGTACCGCGGGGACTGGCTTGGGCGTCAGCTCGCCTGTGCTTTGTGACTGCATGTATATTGGCCACCATTGTCGTCGACCACCCGGGCGCTCTATCACCTAAGATTCGCCGTGGTGATGAGCTGCGAGCTCGCGATATTGGGCAGAGACCTCGCCGCTGTTCTACGACTCGTCCGAAACGCATCGTGGTCGCCTGCATCGAGGTCCATTGTATGTGGCGCGTTTCATTTGCGCCGGCATGGATTGTCTGGTGCTTTACCGATCCCACTTCAGCTGCGCTTCGGAGCTCTGTGGGTATTGGTCGCCAAATATCGTCGGCTTCTTCGAAGCTCGCTCGCCAGCAGTTCGCCGCCGTTCGTCGCGGCGGCCCCACTTTCGCTCGCTGAACTGCTGCTCGCATGAGGAACTTCGTGGAAATAGGACGCCGTCACCATCGGCTTCCCGGTCTCTCGCTCGCAAGAAGCTCGGCGCCGTTCGTGGCGGCGACCCGCGTTCGCTCGCTCTTCTGATTGAGATTCGCTGGTGGCAGCGGCGGTTGACGGGCTTCCTCGAGCTGTACGACGCCGCTCGCAGAAAACTCACCGACTCGTTGGTGGCACGGTGGCTGGTGGCGCCTCGGCGTTAATACTGCGGCTACCACACTTCAACTGTTCACTCTTGGAAGAAAAGTTAGTAAACATTTAGTAAGCGCATGTATTTACTAGTTTCGAGCTTATTTAACTACCTTCGCGGCATCCCTTTACTAGCCAGCAGCTAGTAATGGTCGTAACTTTTGCCATTAGTAACCAGGAAAGCTTTCTTGGTGTTTTTAACTGAGTAACTACTAAGCCACAACTTTGCCAGATCTTTCGTAGATGCCGCAGTATACTTTGCCGTAATCGTGACGGTCTATAGCAAAACTTAAACATACTTTAATTTTATTGATTATCTTGGAATAAATGTTTCGTGCTACGTAATGGCGCACATATAAGCAAATATAAAGGCACGCGACAATGTGTAGAAAAGAACAGGTATTATTCTAAATTCCATGGCTGCTAAAAGCACCCAGTGTGTTTTGCCAAAGTAGAAGCGGGACGGACCATACAACCTTTTACCACGCTTTTGTGTAAGAGTATGGACTGCATGGGTGTGAGT
Organism: Rhipicephalus sanguineus; assembly: GCF_013339695.2. Classification (NCBI taxonomy): domain Eukaryota; kingdom Metazoa; phylum Arthropoda; class Arachnida; order Ixodida; family Ixodidae; genus Rhipicephalus; species Rhipicephalus sanguineus. The sequence continues at coordinate 54,182,865 of NC_051182.1, forward strand.
TATAGACACCAAAAGCTTGTATATGGCTGCAATATGGTTTACAGTGTACCCCTGCAGATACCAAACTAAATATGAGCAAGCTCGACTCCTCCACGTTTAACTCATACTGCGCACATTCGCGTGCGCTCCTATGCCACCCTCAAAATCACAGATGTCTGTTTATAACCTTCCGCGTCAGAAGTAGTTCCTACACTAATTTACAAAGAGCTCGTAAAGCTGGGCGAAGAAAGATGCTGCGCAATGTTCTCGGCTGGCGCACAGTCATTTTTCTGGGGTCTCATCTCATCCAGCAAGCATCTGCAAGGAATCAGAATTGAGCAGAATCGTCGTACTCTTAAATTTAGCTGTGTAATTAGAAAAAAACATACGCACAGGTTGAGAGTCCACATATCTGGTGTTTTCAGTGACATTCTGTTTGACAAAAACATGTGTTGAGGATCCTGGGTGCGGAATTGCGGCCAAACCTAATACGGCCTTGGTTTCTGCCTCACTTATTAAGGGGAAGGCCTTAGATCCATCATAAAACGCGAAAATTTGACCGTCGGCGTCCCGCGACATCTTCGTCAGCGTAATTGATGCAGAAAATCATGTGATGACGTCACCATACGACGTCATCATGGCGTGACTGTGACGTCAGATGACGTGACGTTATATGATGGCGTCGTCACATGACATACCCTGTATCAAACGTGGACCGATCCAGGAGGCACTGCAAAACCATGCTACCAAAAGGCTTTCGGACGGCGGCGGGGAAGTATCAATACATCGACTAGAAAAAGGCGAAGATGGCTTTCGCCTTCGATTCGTATTAGGCGTGTGCATAGGGGACCCTGTGACGTTTTCTGTCCTCGTGATAGTTTGCGCTCAAACTAATTTTCCCGTCTATCACATTCGACCGAGTGTTTGATGAGAAAGAAAAAGAGCCGCACTTTAGCTACGCGTATTGCCCTTCCTATGCACATTAGCCATCTCGTTTTCAAAGGTGCGAAGCGAGAGCACTGGCGTCACTAATTGTAGTCCCGCAAGGGCCGGGGCAGTAAAGAACGTTGAAGAGGGAGGGGGCAGGAATGGAAGCTTGAACAAGTTATGAGCTAACGTTGTTATCTCAAATTTGAAAGGAAGCCTTTCCCACATCTCAGGTATAGGTCATTTCCTAAAGAGATTCGGAGTCCGGAACGAAGAAACATCAATACCGACCTGAAGAATGGCTGAAATCGGGACGCCGATACTCAAACATTGTTTTTGTTCCGCGGTTATGTTTCAAAACTTGGTGACCACATGGCTTGCCTCACGAAGAGAATGATTCAGGCCAGCCACGTCTGTTCATCTCATAGACACACTTC